>NW_016203968.1:0-2279 GCF_001687245.7 Rhagoletis zephyria
CAGAAGTAATAATTTCGAAGAGGGTTGCCAACTATTTAAAAATCTATACACTTATTTCCAAAAGGTATTTTTGTGTTACGATACAATCATATTTTATTATATTCAATCGTTGGTACCACTTTTTGAAGATAAAAATGGGGGTTTAAAATTCTAAAATCTCTGTATCAGGTCAATCTAGAGCCATATCTTCCATAACACTTCATCAAATGTAATGATTGAAACATCACCGGGTTTGGTAAAGAACACAAGCTTTTGAATTGTGTTGTTACCTGTCTAAAATTTAATGACTTAAATATGTATTTTGATACAAATATTTCCACGCGTAGAGTGAATGAAATGCATTTAAATACACTATTAACCAAAAGTAATAATTATGAAGAGGATTGCCAACTATCTAGAAATTTGCATCTGTTTGTTAACCATTGTAAACCCAATCCGTAAAACTTTAATTCGAAGACACCAGGATTGAGAAGTCAAATTGCTGCCGTTACCCTCAAAATCAAAGTCAGTTTTCTTAACGGCAAAACGAGTAACGTCAACAACGAACATATACAATTATTTTATACTTAATCCAACACTTTGTTGGCTTTTATTATATTTTTTGCTAACTTCATTATTTTGCTTCAAATTATTTCAGATTTTGTTTTCCACAACTACATGAAAATGAGCAGAAATCTGTTGATTTGGATGATCAACTCAAAATCGTTTCCCATTTTGAATAACGTTCGAAAACATATTTTTGGAGCAAATACGCCGACATAACTTTAAATTCATGTATCCACTGTTTTGTTCTCATAAGTAAGCTTTAAACTACCATTTTGCGATAGACATTTTTTTTACTTAACATTTTTTCCGACAAAAAAATTAAAAGAAACGTCTGCAATGCTAGGATTTGCCAATATGCCTTCTGGCATTACAAAACCATAATCAGGGCTGATATATTTGCCACTGCAAGTCGCTAAGTGAATAAGTAGTTGGTGAAAGTGTTGTACCAAAATGTTGCAATAAAAAATGAATTCTTGCCGAGACGAAGTTCACCGGGTCCGCTAGTACTTATTAGTACTTATGTATATATGTAAAATAATTCTCGTTCCTTAGCTGCATTTTCAATTTATTTTCCATGTAACAGAATAAGCTTGAACTCTAATGAAGATCATTTGAAAGCAATGTCGAGTTATAAAGTACTTATAAAATTTACCTATTACAATTTTTATGAATATAAAAGTCGAGTGCAGATGTACGCGCTCGAAATGCCATGAATTAGCGACAGCATTGAAATAAATATTGCATTTAGTTTATACTACTTTGTGGTCTCTAATTAAATATTTCGAGAGAGAAATGTTTATATTTCTACCAAATGATTCAAGCATTTTTCGCTAGTCATGTCCATTAATTTTAGTGTCAGCATACATGTAATAAATATTTGAATTTATACTCTCACATACATACCTATAACTATATGTATGTATGTATGTATGTTTAATACAAATATTGTAAAAATTCGCGGTTTGTTTATATTTTAGAATTTACCCGGAAATGTTGATAAAATAATTCAATGCAAAATTAATTATTGTTTAGTCCAAAATAACCTAAATTCGTCGCTTTTCCGCAACTGGGTTTACTCGCAGATGCCGTTAGCAAGAAGCACCCAATTTGATAATTGGGTACACGTGCACTTAACAACTGATTGGCACGAGCTGTTGCAATGGTTTAACGCGTGTGTACACATGTACATATGTACATACATATATACATACGTATAAAGCGGTCTTATCTAGGCATGGAGTAGAGTTTTATTTGTCCTGAGAGCAGATGGAGTTTTTATTTTATTTTTTTTTTGTTTTGATACAAGAAATTGTTTGCTGCGCGTTAATAAAATGAAATATGTTTTTTTTTTTTAAATAAAAACAACTAAAATATGATAAAAAAATATTTAAATTCATAAAAATATGTGGTAATTGACTAGAAAATTATTTTCATTCTATATATTATCTCAACTTGTGTTCTCAATCTACCGAAGAGTTAAAAACGTATTAAATAAGCAATTATTTACTTCGATATTATCAAAATGTAATTTATCGCTAAATAATTATATTTAAATATAAAATAATAACATATAATTTCTCCTAATGTAAACAAACAAAAAAATTTTAAATTTGATAGAAATAAATATGTATCTAAATTGTACCTAATCAGGGAATGGATTTTATGAAATTGCCTTTTTTATTGCTAAAAGATAGGGTAGTTTCGATAAAAAAATTACCACTATCTATCTCTCC
>NW_016203969.1:0-2279 GCF_001687245.7 Rhagoletis zephyria
TTGAAGGCCGCCCACTGGGAGCGGTCACCCTCGGTGGGCCAACCTGAAAGAAAAAAAAGACAGTCAAATCAAAAAAAATTTTGTTTGAAACTAGAATCACTTACCCGTTCCACCCGGCACCAGATCGTCTTCAATCTCAAAGAAGATGGGCGTCACTGAGACGTTTTTCACCCAATGAATGCCGCTGTAGTAAACTGCCGGAGGCGTGGTGAGCGAGTCGACCCAAACCAGATCTGGCTTGTACATTTCCAGGGCGGCCGCTATTGCATCATTGAACTGCACAAACTCCGCCTGGTAGAGCTTGTTCGAGTAGAGGCGGGCAAAGTTGAGCAGTTTTTCTTCTGGAGAGGCCGGCCCGAGGATGTTGTACTCAGTGAGGGCCTTTGTCCAAAATTGGCCACTCTGGTTGTCAAGAAGAGCTGGTGGACCGGGTCTTCGGTAGATGCACTCCTCGAAGCCGTACGGAGAGAAGGAGCCTTTGTAGGATTCCTCGAGGAGCATGATGACGCGGTGGCCCCGGGCGAGGAAGGGCCGCGTGGCACCGGCGCAGGCATTGGTGTGGCCGTAGGCGCTGATGGAGGTCACCAGGATGACCAGTGGCTTCATTGTGGGGGTGAAATGTGGTGGTTTTGGTGGAGATATGTCGTTAAGTAAGATTTGGTGGGTGAGAAATTAGTCGAAGTTTTTGAGCTTTTTTCACTAGCTTTTCATGATCTGAAAAAAGTGAAAATAAAATGATGAACGCAGACAACTTTTGTGTGTTTACTTTATGTTGGTAGGAGAGTGAAACTTCGTTTTGATTTTTTGTCTGCTGCTTTTTGATCTTCAATCGCTTTGAAGTCAGAGCGCAGTCAGGCTATAAATAAAACACTTGATGCGTAGAGTGCTCGAGGTACAAAGGACACTGTACCAAGACTGTCAACATTACCAGTGTCGATGATTCACAAGACTACTGCTTCTATAGCTGCTGTTGCGGCTGCTTCTGAGCTGATAATGCTGTCATCATGTGGTCAGTGGCAGCGGTGGTGAAGAGTGTTGTACAGAAATAAAGTGAACAGAAAAAGGAGGACGGGAGGTTGACAGCTGGCTGTACGGTTTTAAACAGTTGATAGGAACGAAGTTGAGGATGATGAAGACGATCGAAGTGGTGGCAGTGTGTAGTGTGTTGTTCTTGATTGTTTAGAAACACTATACGGAGAAACTGATGTCGTTCTTTAAATAACGTGAACAGTCACAAAAGTAGAAAAGAAAGAAAAGTCCTTTTTGATTGATAAGATTAAGTCATGGTAGCTGAAGCATAGATTTATCAACACCACCACCTCCAACGCCCCCGTTCAGTGCAACGGCTGAGGCTGATCATAATGGCGGTGGTAGTGACGAAACAGCGTGTGCAAACGTACAACAACTCGTGAACAGTTTAGTTAGCTGGTTGGTTAGTTCACCGCCGTCATTTTTCCCCGAAACGTGAGGACATCTCGTCCTTAGGTACATGTGATGATCTTTTGTGCCCCACTGCAAAAAGCTGCGGGAACAAACGGTGTTGCATCATTTTATTACAAAGCTCTAATTTTAGCAAACCATCCTAAACAGGCGAAACAACTTTAGTATTACCGCACCTTTGGTGTTACAGGACAAGGACGACGACAAGCAGCAAAAAAGAGGATCCCAACATCTTTTTCCACCCATCACTTTCTATCATCACCCTCATCATCGTCGATTTCATCTTATCAAGAGTGATTTTCCTCGCCTTCAGCAGAGACAAACNCCTCATCATTGGCGATTTCATCTTATCAAGAGTGATTTTCCTCGCCTTCAGCAGAGACAAACAACAACAATCACAACAACATTAGCCGTTTCCGAGCCAAGTTTAGTTTATGTGTCGCCGTCTGAGATAGTTTTGTCGTCGTCAGTACATTAGTAGCCCACTAAAATCGCTGATCTATTTCTAGATCAAGTGAAAAAAATTACTGGTACTTTTCTCTCTCCTCTTATCACCACCACCACCACTGGTTTTGTACGCTTCACGTGTACAGCTTATGACGTCCCAATGTTGATTGGTCACAATGTGTACAGAGCACTGCTTTCCATTTCAAAGTGTGTACAACCTTTGGTGAAGATGCCACAGACTCAGTGTGTTCAGTGCTTTGGTGCATTGTTGTCGGTCAAGAGGAGTGCGAACTATCATCTCACCTCGACTAGAAAACACCAGTTTCATTTGATAAAGAAAAACAAAAATCAAAGAACCAGGTACATCAGCGAGAAAGAAAGTCGTCACGCAC
>NW_016203972.1:0-2279 GCF_001687245.7 Rhagoletis zephyria
ACATACATACATACTACAAATATAAGGAAAACAATAAGTACAAAAAATTATACAATAGCCTGTACAGTAGCGTGGGCCGAAAATCCCCTTTTTTAGAATTTTGATTGGTAATATGGTTCATTATGCTTTAAAAAAAGATCTGTTGGAAATCTGGAGTTTTTCGGTCAATATCCTAGGCTCGCCCAAGTCCATCAAAGTTCAATATGCTCAAAAAAAATTAATAAAAATTATAAAAATAAATTAATTAATTAATAAATTTTTTACTAAAATTGCAATAATCTTCGAAAGTATTAGTCCTACATAATTTGGTATATTATCCTTTTTTGTAGAGAATCGAAATTAGCTAAAAAAAAATTTTTTTAGTGCTTGAAATTTGGTGGACTTTGGCGACCCTAGGATATTGACCAAAAATTTTCACATTTCACACAGATTTTTCAAGAGCATATTTTTGCTATTACCAATTAAAACTCTAAAAAAAAGGGTAATTTCGGCCACAGACAGGTTATAACCCGGATTAACATATACGATACTTTTTGAAGGGGGTTGCCAGCGTTTCCAAAAATTTAAATCAACTAATTAATAAGGTAAAAAAAAAAAATTTACAACAATGTGGGTGTCAACCGAAAGGGGTTCCCAAACTATTTTGTTCGAAAATATTATTTAAGGTTGCCACCCCTTAAAAAAGTTTGGGTAAATTAATTAATAAGCTTGACAAAACGCAAACGAAAGGGATTCAAAAGCGATTTATCTCAAAATAGCTTTCAAAGAGGGTTGCCACCTGTTTAGAAATTCAAAATCAATTTAGATAACAAGTTAATTGAAATATTTTGATATACATATGTAGGTATAAAATAAGAGTGGTTTAAGAAAAGTAGCAGATGGACCGAGCTTTGCTCGGAATGTTTACCCTTTTTAAAATTTTCAAGGTATTAAATAAGGATCAATTCGATAGCTTTAATCGATCGAATTTCTTATTTAACAGAACGGTTATCCAGTACCCCTTTCAATACAAATTATGTCGAATGTTTTTGAAAAAAAAAAAAGTTTTTACTTTCAGAATTTCAAAATATATGACATCAAAAATTAGGTGGCAACCTTACACTAATATCATGAGGGACAACACTTATTATATAGGCAAAGCATTGTTAAGGAGCTTTCTTTTAGCACCCGTAAAAAGTAATATTGTATCTTAATCTTCTAAACAAAAAATTACATAAATATTCGATAGAAAATAGGTGGCAGCCCCATTCAAAAATATTTACAAGTTGGGGATTTTCAAAACACTTTCAATTTGATACGCATATTTCGAATAGGTGGCAACCTTATACTAATATGTTCACAGATAACACCTACCTAGGAACTGGAATTGATTTTGCGGAGGTTTTATTTCTAAACTACATGAAGCATGGTTGCCACCTGTTAAACAAGTGAAATTCAACTTGAATTAAGGGAATTGGTAATTGAAATGCAATATGGGCGTCAGACGAAATAGGCGTAAAATAGTTTAAGTGTGAAAACATTTTTGAGGTGACAACCCTATTTGAAAAGTCGAATTTAATTTAATTAAACAAAAGTTATATGAAATATTAAAATATTGGAGTCAAATGATAATGTTTTTGGAAATCTTTAGTTTGAACATTTAGAATATTTTTGAGTTGTTTGAAGAGGGTTTCCACCTATATAATAAGTTGAATGATTTATTAAAAGAAGAATATCAATCGAAACGATACTTCTAAAGATATATATAACCAGAAAATACTGAAAATTCGCTTCCGATAACATACACTTTAAAATACATTTATGCAAGTTTTATGTAGAGTATGTGATAAATCAATAAACTTTTTAAAGTTTCACAAATTTAACTTTATTTACATAAAATCGACAAAGAACTCAAACATTTTTAACCAACTTTAAAAACAGGGGAAGGTTATCAATTCGTCGGAATATTTTTTTTTGTCGCGACGTGAACCGATTTCAATGATTCTTTTTTTTTTATCGGAAAGATGGTACCTTAAGGGTGTTCCCGTAATTATTTTAAATTTAAATGAAATTTGGCACACGGATCGCTTACAGCTCTGGCGAATATTTGGATTTTTTTTAAGAAGGTTTAAATGAAATTTTGGCATTTTAACAGCGCATTAATTCACTAGTGTACATATATTACATTTGATGAACTCTTTTTTTGCCCACTGTACCTATTATCAAACGAAGATTAGATTACAATCTTATGAAAGTATTAAGAGCGAAATACACCACACAAGCGGTTTGACAAACCAAGC
>NW_016203973.1:0-2278 GCF_001687245.7 Rhagoletis zephyria
CTTTTAACTCGCGTTCCAGTGTGGAATACGCACTCGCCAAGAGCCCTGACACGTGCCCAGCGTGCGCCGTACCAAAGGGAAACTACTTATGGTTACACGAATTAATATACTGTATCACCAGGTAACTGAAAAAAAACTTACCTGACTGTAGCAGTGGTAGTGGCTATGGGGTGCGCACCAAGCGCGCTATTTCTCAGACCAGTAGGGCAGTGGTGGTTGTGACCATACTTGCTTTGCCTGTCTCGCTGTTGATTTGGCGTTCTGTATTTTCTTACACCTGTGGTTGGTTTGGTGGTTGCTTTTCCTATTGTGTGCGTTCCTTCTAGATGTTGCTTATCTTTTAGGACACCTGCTTCCCATCTAACGCTTGACAAACTAACGCGGTTGCACTCGCTCGCGACGACTGCACTCTCCCTAAAATTGGTTAAGGTTGCGAATTTTCTGCTCTTTGCGATGCAGAAAACTATATCTCGCTTTTATCAGAGTTTTTTTTGTTTTTTTTTGTACTATTTTCACTCAAATAAATGGAGTAAATGAACACAACTTGGAATGTCAAAAAATAATGTTCGCGTGGTCCGGGGTTATCATGACCCAGTTACACTGAGCCGAACCGGTTGGTAAGCAGCCCTTCACCAGCTTTGCCTCCTCACTGGCCGTCTTCACAGGATAGAACTTATTATTTTTCAGCCATCTGTTGGGTTGCTAGATACAAGTTATATCAGGGCGAGCTTTTATATCTTGACATCCGCTTTTTGGAAGTATGTTTACCGGACTTAACCGCAAAAAAGGTCTCTGAAAATGGCTAGAATACAAATTTGACATTTTCGTGGTGAATACGAACGTCAAAATTTTATCTAGCTCATGGAGCTAGGTAAAACTTGACAGCTTCTAAGTGTAATCAGCATCATCATGAGTTTCATTTTCCCCGAACCGGTTCACTTTTCACTTTTGGTTTCCATGTAATTACTATGGGCGGATGAACAATTATCAGGCGAAACTCAGGATAGGGCAGAATATTGTCGGCGGTAATAAGGAGTGAAAATCAAAATGGAATCTGATAAAACAAAAAGAACGTACGTTACTTGCAAGTTATAAAATAGATGTAAATTTAACAATTTCAGCAACACACAAAAATATAGCTTCGCACGAGCGTGTGTTTGGTTTCTTGTATAAACCGTATGTCAAAATATGAATAACAATGCCGCCAGAAAATTTTAGTGCAAGGAAAACTTAGCTGTCAAACTAGTAATTTATCGCAACAGATGCCAAGATATAAGCCCTGATATGTATTACTTTCTATATTCTAGCATGTGTGTCAAGATATAAACTCCATCCTGTGAAGTCGGGCAGTTACAGACAATTGCCACAAACTATCACCAGCCTCCGCGGGAAACCGTTTATTAACAAAAAAAAGTAGGCAAACAGACCCGCAGGAACCAGTGGCAATCAGCGACCCTGTCCGAAAGGAACACAGCTGTCGCAAAATGGCAGACCTTCCATGCAGTTTTGGTGTTGCCGTACGCTCAGAAAAATTATTAGCTGGTGAAATTTATGGCACGCTACCGGGTGCGCTATACGCTGAAGAATAAAGTATTTATATTTTGTGCGGCGAACAGTAACCCATAACAACCGAAGATATAGCAATGGTCTGCTAGCTTAAGACTTAACCTAGCAGATCACATGTATCTTTTAAATGTAATGAGCTACAAAATCGGGAATGTTGTAACTAATGAGCAACTAATATGCAACTAAATATACCAGTTGCAGAACTCTGATATCTTATCGGGAATCGAAGATATAGCAATGGTCTGCTAGCTTAAGACTTAACCTAGCAGATCACACGTATCTTTTAAACGTAATGAGCAACTAAATCAGGAATAGTGTAACTAATGAGCAACTTATAAGCAACTAAATATGCCGTTTGCAGCACTCTGATATCTTATCGGGAACCGAAGATATAGCAATGGTCTGCTAGCTTAAGACTTATAGCCCGAACACAATGGAAACGACGAGCTACAAACCACAGCTGTCAAATTATTTTAACACGTACTCTTATGTAGATAATTATTTTGGTGACGACCGGGCTACGAGACGGCTGTGGTTGTGGCCAGATGCGATCTATTTCTATTTTTCTGGCGACAGATAAGGTTCTTCCTCTTCTTTTATGTCAAACTCATACAAATTCATGATGTCGCTGCCGCGTNAGACGGCTGTGGTTGTGGCCAGATGCGATCTATTTCTATTTTTCTGGCGACAGATAAGGTTCTTCCTCTTCTTT
>NW_016203974.1:0-2278 GCF_001687245.7 Rhagoletis zephyria
AAACAAATAAAACATTAACCCACCCTAATGTACATACATATGTATGTATATATGTTAATAAATAAGTAATCGTTTGCACTTGGGTGTTTGTTATTATGGCTGTGAATTATACAGATATATTGGTATTAAAATTACAATTTAATTGTTATGACTACTGCAGTTTGGTCTTAAACTCACACAAATTCGAATGTATGATCAATCACAAATGCTGTTTCTTCAAATTATAAGTGTTACAAGCATGTCAATTACTTACTTATGCGACATGTCGACCTAATGAACGAGCATTGTTGCATTTTACACACACACATTTATATCATTTCTAGTCGATTTACAAACTTGCTTTAAATCGTATCATCTGGTCGGCCTTTTAATTTATTTAAGTGTAAATATTTAACAGAAATATATTTGCATATTTATGGTATTACACTTGCGTAAATATCAAAATATGTACATACATATCTAGACATTTTTTATAGTAAAATATGTTGTTGGAATGTTCGTCAACTCAATAATCGTAATTTTAATTGAGTTTATTTATTTGTTTTGATTATAAACTTGTGAGTATTTAGTTCAAGTTTTTGCATGCAAATTCATTAAATTAATTAAAGCCTGACTTAATTAAATAATAGGATTTTGTTTGAAAGTCTTGCAATTAAATAATTTGCTTATACATATAGCATTGCTTCAACTTATACTAGTTAGTTACTTTGCAATGACAAAGGAAAACAATTACTTTTGGATATGAAAATAAAATTTACTGTGTTAAAAATTTAATGCGTTTTATAGTTCAAAGTTTTAGCAAATTCGTATTTGTGACACGGTGTATCGGAACTAAGTTCAACCCAGAGGACTTGGCGCTTCAAATTTTCTTGGGAAGTTTTTGTCTATTATGCTTTCTAAGTGATTTTAGACCAAACAGAAAAAAAATTTTTTATGCTGAAGATAATGTTACTCAACAGCAAGTTCAACCCAAAGGCCTTTCTACTTTAAGTTTCCTTAACAATTTTATTTGCATGCTGTCTTCTAAGAAATTGAAGTTCAAAAATGAAAAGAATCGTTTAATATTTATACAAGAGAGTCGAGTTTTTATATTAAAATAGTATCGTAATCGACAATATTTTTATTTTCATAACTGTTCGTATTTTATCTGAAATTAAAATTACGAGTTATTTATTATTTTTTGTTAATCTAAGGAAAAATTAATGGATATCTAAAAATAATTTGTATAACAAACGTCGAATAAAGGCGGAGCTTTTTTGGACGTAAAGGCTGTTATATTCAAAAACTGAACCGCACTTCGGTAATTTAGCAAGTTGACAAATTTGACACTTACAAGGCACGTTAGAATTTAATCTGGTCACATTTCTTTTTATATTTTTCATAACAATTTGTAAAATTAATACCCATTTGCATGCCAATTTTTGACGATTCAAAATTCTTTTACAGAAACTACAGATATATCCACTTGCACAAAAATTAAAAAAAATATTAACCATTTCTGAAAACTGAGCATGGCACGCCCATCTATGATTACATGTACATTTCTTGGTAAACGCTCCACCAATTTCTCCCAAAACTTTGCACAGTTACTGGCCTTGGTGCAACATACAAAGCGGTTGAAAATTTTCAAAATCGGACAGAAAACTTCGATAAATCAGTAAATACCGAAGCTTATTTATTCAAAATTTATGTTTGCCATAACTCTTTAGCACAAAATACGTTCATGATAAAATTTTGGAAAATGGGCGTGGCACGACCCACTTATGGTCAGATATATGTATACCGGTACCCGTTCTACAAATTTGGAAAAAACTCGGTATGGTTATTGTGCTTGCCATATAAAAGCAAAATGTTGAGAATTATTAAACCAAAATTACGCGTACTCTGTAAATAACGGTAAATTTCATATATGCATTAAAATTCAATATTTCGAAAATTAAGGATGCTGATTTACTGAGAATTGATACTAAAAACAAGTAATTTTTAAGCAAAAAACAAAACCGACTTCAATTCTCATATAAAAAAAAATGTATATATATATATATATATATATACATCTAATGATCCAATGATCGGATCTAAACCAGATTGGTATGGGGTGTATGGGGGAAATACATTCGGAGGTTTGCCCTTGCCTGCCGATGTGCGACCGCTATTAGAAAAAAACTTTTTTGC
This sequence comes from Rhagoletis zephyria, assembly GCF_001687245.7. NCBI lineage: Eukaryota > Metazoa > Arthropoda > Insecta > Diptera > Tephritidae > Rhagoletis > Rhagoletis zephyria. The sequence goes on from NW_016203974.1 coordinate 2,176, forward strand.
TGTTGTTCGGAACCTGATCTTGAACTCAGGCCCTGCTGAATGGTAGCACGCACGGCTAACCACTACACTACAGCGGCCGCTATAAAACAAAAATAATAAAAAT
>NW_016203975.1:0-2278 GCF_001687245.7 Rhagoletis zephyria
GTGGTGGTGACGGCGGCAGCAGTAATCAGCACCAATTGGCAATTACTTCAGAGGCAACAGTGTCAGTATACACAGCGGCGTCGAGCAAGTTAGACGAATTATCTGGCAACAAAAGTACTACTGCTGCTGGTGCTGGCACAGTTGTTTCTGTTTCAGCTGGAAAGAAGACAAAATCAGCTACAGTGCATAGTCGTGAGCGGAGAGAACGTTCTAAAAAGCTAACAAACGCTAATGTTCAGTCACACGAGGCGAAAATATCAAAATTATCATTGGAGAGAAGCGAAACGAAACTACAACAACAACAACACCAAAACGGTCATGATGAAACGTTGTTAAATCAATATCATCATTATCACCACCCACAACAACAACAACAACAACAACAACAACAACAGCAAACATATCTGTATACTGATCATTTGCAAAGATCCTCGCTCTGTGAGCAACAATTTACCGAAGGTGTGCAATTACCAGCAGAAATAATTGTAAACAACGAAATGAATTCGTCGTCAAATTCGGGCAAACGCAATAAGCCGAAACAAAGTAAAGTGCAGAATTTACGCATCGAAGATGTTGTTGCATCGAAACATAACGGTACACGGAGTACAACAACTAAATGTGATATTGAAGCGCAGGAACTGCAGCGCGCATCGAAGGTAAATACTTACTCGTAAAAATGCGGTGCTATAAAAAATATTGCTGTGAATTTAGATGCCTGAGAGTGCAATAAAAAAATGCAAATTTATAATGCAATGTGCTCGAAGCATTTTTTATTGTGCATGTGAAAATGTATAGTGAGTGGCATGCAGTGAATACATAACGCTGGTGTATAGTGAAAATTTGTTAAGACCAGTAATTCGAATTTTACAGCAGAGAGGAAAAACTTCCCCTAACTCATTTTATACAAATATTTTGCAAAACTTGCATAGCAGCATTTTTACGTATTCAAAGCAAAAAATTCCCTCATGCAAATCGGTATAGTTCAAACTTCGAAGTCAATGCAACTTTTTTTATTCTTTTGAATTTAGGAGATTTTCTGGTTTTTCTCTTTGGTCTTAACAACTTTTCGTTTTAGTGCATAGAAAAGAAATGTATAGAAATAAAAGAAGTAATTAGGTCTTTTTGGAAGCGATACATTTTTATTTTGCCTCAGTTTTCAAAAAAAGCGGACTTTTTAACTTTTTACTCGAAGCTAGCAATTTGAAAAACGAATACGAAAAATTTTAGGCAAATTATAACAGAGTTCCATATGAAAAAAGTTAAGTTATAAAATTTTGCACAGTAGTGGCAGGTTTTAACTTGAAAAAGCAGTTAGTGGCCCAGAAAACTTGCCTAACATGAGAGAGCATCTAATTTCGATAATGTATTTAAAAACCAGTATTTGATCTCTAAGGAATGCAGTTTTTTAATTTATTATAAGCAGGGGACGGATTTTTAGGATCTAAAAACCTATAAAAAAGGCAAAGTAAAATAGCGAAATAGGCAGGAAAAGGCACTAGAAATAGCAAAAAAAAAGCAAAATAAGGCACTAAAAAAGACAAAAACTTAAAAATAACACTGGTTTACAGGACAAATGTTCAACGGTCACCACTTCGTATCCAATTCCTATATAGAATTGCTCGCTCATTCCGTAAATCGAGTTAATTTTTTACCTGACTTTACAAAAAGGAGAAAGGTTATCAATTCGTCGGAATGTTTTTTTTTTGTTATGTATGTCACCGCATAACTTTGGACCACGTTAACCGATTTCTATAATTTTTTTTAAAGGTGTATCTCACAGGTGGTCCCATATTAATTTGGTTTAAATCCGATCATCGGATNCATTCCGTAAATCGAGTTAATTTTTTACCTGACTTTACAAAAAGGAGAAAGGTTATCAATTCGTCGGAATGTTTTTTTTTTGTTATGTATGTCACCGCATAACTTTGGACCACGTTAACCGATTTCTATAATTTTTTTTAAAGGTGTATCTCACAGGTGGTCCCATATTAATTTGGTTTAAATCCGATCATCGGATCATGAAGAAATTAACGATAATCTTAAATTTTTTTTTTTGCTTAAAAATTACTTGTTTATGTTTATTCTTTGGATAAGTTTTCGAGATATTTTCAGGCGTACATGGCGTATGAGTAACATTATTTCCTGCTCATTTTCCATACAAAAAATCTGCGCACTTTCATATGACCACTTATTACCTCTTTATTTATCCATCGATTTGCCTCATATCAACTTGATTTTTATACCCGAGCGCACTTGTGCACAAGGGTATTATAACTTT
>NW_016203976.1:0-2278 GCF_001687245.7 Rhagoletis zephyria
ACTTTGTCAAAAGCTTTACTGAAATCGGTGTAAATTACGTCGGTATGATTACATATACATTACATGAGATATACATTACATGAACATTTTTGAGTTGAACTATTACTTGCATTCATATAAAATTAGAGAATATAATATGCTACCAAACGACGCTATCAGTTTGGAAGGAGAGTATAAAGTGTAGTCAGAACGATGAACAAATGAGGTAAGCGAAAAGCCATACCTAAAATCAGCAGCAGAAGTTCTTGACATATGGGACGACGAATATGCTTTTCTGTTGATTAACAAACTTCTCCGCATTCTGACTACACTTCTAGCTAGTAACGCTACTTCAGAAAGAAGTTACCCTTCGCCGGTTAAAAATATGGTTCCATAGTAATACTTTCGAATAAAATAGCAATAACTGAAAAAATTTATCGCCACCACTTTTTTTTTAATTATTTAAATTTTGTTGAACAAATACACAGTGAAAATAGTAGCTAACAAAATAGAATAAAATCAATAAGATCTATATGGTTGTTCGTCTTCTTTCCAGAAAACAAATTCTTCTAATAAAGCCAAAAAGAAATCTTTATTTTTTTAAGTTACTTAATTAAAAGCTAAAGGTAGAAAATAAAATAAACAAAAAAGTTTGCGCTGGCATGTCCTCGAACCCAGGTCCTACTGAATGACAGTTTACAGCTCCACCCATTCGGCTATAGTGGCCACCTCGCCGATAAACTTCTATTCATTAATATGAATCAATTTTCACATGGGATTTAAAATGCGAGAAGACACCACGTAAAATTAAAAAGTTTTTCCTAAATAATTTTCTTTAAGAAATGTGATCTTCATGATATTCTTTGAAATAAAATTAATAAGAAACTTCACATAAAAACAATAAGGAATCTCCATGGAATTTAGCTCGTTTTGTCGGCTGTTTTATACTTTACTGTAGAAACTTTTCATAGAGGCAATCTTCTCGTTTCCGTAGGTCACATTTTTCTCTATGTAGTGGCTAATAAACACCCATACCGTATTCCGACAAAAATAAGCTTCCAATTAAAAGGTAGGAATGAATGCACGGCTAAAAAAAATAAAAAGAGTTAGCAATGATTTTGAATCACTGAAGGCCCCGGCGAGATTCGAACTCACGATCTCCTGTTTACTAGACAGGCGCTTTAACCAACTAAGCCACGGCGCCCAGTTGATGACGGCGAACAAATATGATAGCAACAACGTAGAGCTGGCGAAAATCTAAAAATATCTCTATTTGATATTGAAGATATATAAATCAAAATTTCATGAGAAATCAGAAATCATAGATAACTTCACAATAGATAATATAAGTGTGGCGTTTTGTTGTTGTATGCTCGTGTAAATAAGTGCTCACAGCAATTCATTAGTGTTTAAGATATTTAGTAGAATGAATTCTATAGACTAAGGACAGTAGTTATGGTCGAAATGAAAGTAGCCCAGTCGGAAAAGTAGTAATGCATTACATGCGTTATAAATAATATAATGTATTTCTTATGAGTTCTCGATTATATTACTGCTAACTATGTGTAATCAGCATTCTAATGTATTCAAAAAGTTTCAAAAAATTCGTATTAAAACACATTCATTTCTCGATACTAAGTAATGCAAAATCGTATGCCCCACTTTTCTTATGACATCGCCCTAGGGGGAAGATGCATTTTCGAATGTGAAAAGGATTGTTTTACTTATTATTTTTTCGATTACTATACATTACATTTTTCCACTGGGAGGCTTTAGTGATAAAAATCCCATTTCAATGAAAACGGAATAGAAAGAGAATCCCCCACATCATTTAATATGTTGATGCTTTCTGACATTTGTGTTTTGGTGTTATGGCCTACTTAGATTGCACGGATTTTCTTTGATAATTTTCTATTAAAATACAAGATTATTAATTATGCTTTTGGCATTCATTTTATTTATTTTTATTTCGATAAGCTCACTACGTAAAAGAATTAGGCCAGTGTCGGAGCCACAGCCGCTAAACTTTAATGTATAACACATGATATTATTAAGGGTCGTCACACCCATTTTGATAGTTTTGGTAAGCTGCTAGTTGGTCTTCGGTAATGTTATCAACTGCGACCGTCCTTTTCAGCTTACTTTTGTTAGTATGGTAAACTAGGTTTATCAACAGTTTATTCGTAGCTTTTGCCAAACAAATTGTAAAAGAAAATTTAATGAATTGTACTCATTCTCATATGTATGCGATATACCTTTAAATATATAAAAATGTAATATATTTATTATATATCGAACA
>NW_016203977.1:0-2278 GCF_001687245.7 Rhagoletis zephyria
AAAATATTAAAAAATAAAATCTTAACAAGCCACAATAACATTGACAAAAAAATTAAATTAAGCTTTCGCCAAAGTTACTAGACGTCATTTTGGACATTTTACCTCCGCTTTATGTTAATCGGATATTGAACGGCTCTTAGTCAATTGTTGTCGTTTGACCGCGTGAAACTCTCTGCAGTGCGTTTGCGATTCGGTTTCAGCGTTCTACGCAAAAATTTGTTAATCAAATAATTTGGTGTTAAAGACATAAATCTGAAAAGTGACCTAGCAACGCTACAAAAATTTTAATTTCTTGTGTATTCGTTTTAAGAGCGTACATGAGTACACGTGTTGCTGTCACTGCCAAAATGTACAAATCCGTACAAATGTACAAATCGTGTGATCTTCACTTAACAGCTTTTTACAACGCTTTTCTCAACTTGTAATGTTGTATGTCCGACCACCATTTATACTATAAATGTAGCAAAGCTGTTTATGGAAAATTCTAGATATCAACTTAGTCGTTGTTTGGCATCACATCAAGGATATACAATTAAAAGACACTAGATGTCGCCCCACCACAAGAAGTCAAATATTGCGCCTAAATATATGCACTATTTTCATACGCTACAGCGAAGTACACGCCATTTCTTTAAATGTACATGTGTGTTTATACTAAACGTGAACAAACAACATTTTGCTTGCATAGTCTTCTGTTCTCTTTCACTGCAAGTTGAATTATTTTAATACCTATTGCAAAATTTTATACAGACAAGACTAAAAAGTAGAAAATAAATAAAATAAGAATACTTTTTAATATGCAACGCTTTTATAAATGGACTAAAAATTAGAAAAGAATATTTCTCAGTCCCATAGAATTTGTTTTGATAACTTTTGTTTTTGAAATTTTAGCAAAAGTCATTACAAACCATTTATGAGATGGAAAATAACAAGCGTGGGCGCATGTAATAGACTTGAATTGATATGAAAAGTAATATATGTATATATATATGTNAGAATTTGTTTTGATAACTTTTGTTTTTGAAATTTTAGCAAAAGTCATTACAAACCATTTATGAGATGGAAAATAACAAGCGTGGGCGCATGTAATAGACTTGAATTGATATGAAAAGTAATATATGTATATATATATGTATATATGTATGTGGATATATGAATAACGACCGCTTAAAATCGATCTCAAATTTGTACTTTCTCTGTAGAAATTTTAGGTCTATGTTATGTAGTTTGACTATTGTCAAATAAATCTAATGCTTTGTATTGCATGCACTCCACGTTTTTCGTTTTCAATCTCATAAATGGTATATAACGACTTTTGCTAAAATTTCAAAATCAACAACGGGCCCTTAGCTTAGATGAAAGTGCTTCAGTTTAAGATAGACTTTAAGGCCAGTCCACATAGAACTTTCGCGTTGGCTTTGGCGTTGGCGTTAGTTTGAGAGAACGCACGTTTAAAGTGCGCTTACTACAATGAACGCTTTAACGACAGTGATCGGACTTAAAAAAAATCTGTGTGGTAGTATCTGGGAAAAAATGTGGTAGATTTCAAAAAAAAATTGATACATGTCTGGGTTTGGATCAAACTTTCAAATTAAAAAAATTCTGCAAGGTTTCACCTAAATGGCAGTTATAAAAATTAGACTCCAAAACATGAAAAAATGCGTGTGTAACACCGTACACATGATAGAAGTGAAACTTCTTAAAAAAGGTGTGAGTACCAGGTACCTACTCACGAAATTGGATGTGTAAACATATGTTTACGGTTCGGCAAACCATTAGGCGATTTATTATTTATTATTTATTTTTATTTATAGGTTTGGTTAGAAATCAAACAATAATTTCATTTCATCTTATTAATTTTCTGATATACATATAATTTATTAATTCATTTTCCGGTAACACCACCTTATATGAATTCGCACTTCTAGCATCCATAGGACCGGGTTGTAATGGAAGTAATTGTATGTTTAACAAATAAATGGAAATGTTTATAATGCAATCAATAGATCCTTACGAATTCGCCATTACCAAGGCACTAAGTAACGTACGCACTTTTGTTTGCAAAATGCATTTATTTAAGTTGAAAGAAGACAAATTCCTTTGTTCGGCATTTATTCTTACTCGCTTTCTATCTTCCAAGGCGAATTCATATATTCTTATCACGAATATATTCTTGTGGTAGCAAGAGTATAGAAACATAATATTACCTTATAAATTAAAAGCATAAGGATCACATGTATGCTGATCGATCTGATGGATCTGAGTAAAAACTAAGTGA
>NW_016203978.1:0-2278 GCF_001687245.7 Rhagoletis zephyria
AATATATGTATATACTCTGTACTCATAGACAGAGCCTGTGACAGATTACCCACAAACGCCTGCACGCACTCACTTTCACTTGTGTTAATGACAATTTTCACACACGCAAGCGAGTGTGTGTGCGTATTGTTCAAATATTAAACTTTTTTTGCATGCATTCATAAGTGTTTGTTTTACTTTCTTCTACTTATTATATAACGTTTTGAAGCACTTGATTTTTTCCTGCTGCCTCCTACTCTCTCACTGACAAATGATCACTACGCAACTGCAACAGACACGTCCCCAAGAAAAAATAAATATTATCCCGCAGTGGAAATATCTATGTACATAAATATCAACTTCAGCTTTTGCTCAGTAATATTTTCAAAGTGCGGCTAGCATGACTGGATTTTAATACCCAAAGAAACACACTTTTACTTGGCATTTGTTGTCTTCGTTTTGTTTTTGGTTTTGCCATACTCTCGACCCACATGAACCGAGTTTCTAACACCTCCAACTGCGGTGACAACTAATGAAAGCTGTGAGAAATAGGTTTGTAGCTTCTAAGACTAAGTGGTTGTTAGTTGGACACTTTGTGGCAGAAACAGCAGGAGCTGCTGTTTTGAGCTGGAATGATGTCCGAACAGCAGCATGTGTCACATAAGCCAACAAGAATAATAAGAGTCGCCGCGAGGAAATGTAGTACATATATTTAAACATCTCCGAGTCTGTGCTGCAAGAATGTACAAATGTACATCTTATTTATGTGGGCTAATGAAATTTAAAGATATTTCTTAAGTTTTAAATGAAGTCAACAGGAAGGAATGTGATAATAGTTAAAGTCGCTTCACTTTATTGCGACACAATTTTAAGCGTAACGAGTGCCGAGTAAATGACTGGGCATTTAGATCTCGGCAGAGAGCGGCGGCCCATTGGAAGAGGGCTTCAGGTTTACGAAGTTGTTGTAACATCAGGAGTTGAAGAATTGCTCTAGCTGCTAGTCTCTTAAAATTTCCTCCAATAACGTCGTAAGAAGATTTCCGATGTGAACTTGCAACAAAGTTCAATTCTGCCATTTCCTTGCAGAGATTTTCATGATTTCAGACCTTTAGTAATGTTAATATGATTTATTCAAATTTGTTTTTTGTTTTTTACAAATATTCAAAAATATACAATTTCATAAAATTTCAATGTTCATTTATCATATTGCTCGAGCGTTAGACGATCTAGAGTCCATACGCATAAGTAAGTTGACATTATAAACAATGTTTTCATGTAAAAATAAAAATTTTTAAAAATGCCATAATCAAAAAAAAATTAAAAAGAAAAATGTTTACTTATTTTTTTTTGGATTTTGATACGTTGCACATTAATGTAAAAGATGTACAATTAAAGCCCACAATAAGACTGAAGAAATAAATTTTTTTGCATTAAGTTTTGTTAAAAGGTTTCCAAGATACAGCACTTCCAAGAAAGGCACGTATGACGTTTTCTTAAAATTTAAGTAACGTGTAAATAGGCAACCCTACGACATATCGGCAAAATATGCTGCACGTATATTCATGTCACCTAGACCTTCAATCACTTCAACTTTCATCCAAATCCTGAGCCTCGTATTTCTCTTTACAGTAGTGAAGTTTTTGCAATTTTCTATGTTCCATGTAAACGACATTTCAAAACAGGATTAGTAGTTTAGGAGCTAATATTTGATTTATCGACAATTTTGCATATTTTAAAAAGGATTTAACTCTTGTGTGCCCAACCGGGTACCCGCATACCCATCGACATATATTGTATCAAATAACTATTTTTCTTGGAATATTTTTTTTTNATTTGGAATCTATACGAATAGTGCAACCGTGTTACTTACTTCGGTACAAGTATTAACATGGAAGAACTTGTTAACTTCCGGATTTTCGCACGCCAAAACATTATATTTCGGAAATATAATAAGACCGCTCATCTTAATTGAATAAAAAATGTAGAAGTTATGAGTTCTTAAGTAGAATACTTAAAGAAAGTTTCCATACAATTTTATGATTTGCATATTTTGGAGAACACAAATCTCAGATATGGTGATTCAAAGGAACAAAAGTGTCACAACACTTTTTGAAGACAATTGTATAATCTTCACTAATGACGGAGAACCATAGAAGGGGCTATCTATAGTATCGATAGTTGTATATAGTACATAGTTTTTACTTTAAAATGCAATAAAAAACGCTCTTTTGATTTTAAAATAATTTTTACATTTGTTTTTTTGTTATTTTTTGGCCTTTTAACAATTATATTCAACAAT
>NW_016203979.1:0-2007 GCF_001687245.7 Rhagoletis zephyria
ATAAATGCTAAATTCTTGCCTAAATATATCAAGTGTCGTGTTCTGCGAATGGTAGGAAATGCTTTGTATGATTTAGAGGACTTGAATGGCAAACCGATCGGTAGGTTCCATGCATCTGACATCCGGCCGTGACAATGTCATCCGTCACGAAGAGCGATCCGAAAGTAAAGTAGTTTTTTTCCAAAATTTAATAATCACGTTTTTTCTCATATTTATATATATACACGTTTCTGCAAATACTAAACTTAGCGATAGGATAAAACCTTGACCGCCCGCAGACTGCCCGGGGTCCAACTTTGCATGGCTTTTCCTCGAAGCTAAGTCATGTAGGGCTGTAACTCGCTTCTGTAACTCTTCCCTACCGATCATTTCTCTGCTGGTAGGGAATATACGTCATTCGTTACAACTCCTTAGCAGTAGAGAACAAGGCGGCGAGTTCATATACGAATTCGCCCAGGTAGAGAATCGGAACAGAAACGAACTACTGGACTATCGGAGGGGCCGTACTGTGAAGACCGACTAAGTTCGGCAATTGGGGGATGGCTAACTCTAGCCAATGAATGTGAATAGAGTTTCTTTTTTTTCTCTTACTGTCCTTTTCACTGGGCGCTTTGGCGGTCGGGGACCAACCGCCCAGTATCCTCCCCGAGCATCTATATTCATAGGGCGTTCACGCGCGCTCCCACCGTGAACTGCCTGACAATCCGCACTCCCATTAGGATGGTCTTTTAGGAGTTTTGACGAGTTCTCCTTATCAAAATGTCTAATGCCTTTCGGAGTTTTGACGAGTTCTCCTATAAGAAAATGTCTCTTAGGCCGCAAAGCCATAATGAATAGGAAACAAAATAAATACATACACTTTTTCCCAGCCGCCGGACGGCTATAAACTCGCGGCCAAGTGTCCTTTTCAGGACAGCCTGCCCTGTGTTCTTCTTAGCGGTGTTGAACTTGTGGGGGGCAGGGTGTAAAGACCGACTAAGTTCGGCACTATGGTGGGTAGGCTTCTCTGGCCTAAAACAATAGAGAACCACCGCAACACCGGACTTGAATTTTCCCCCAGATCAGTAGGCTTATTGTTCCAGAGACCAGCTACACAATATCGAGTCCACCCAGCATTACAAGCGAATACTGACGCGGAATATAGTAAATGCGTTGACCTCGGTATTTTCGTAACATCAAATTTAACTTATTAGACTACCAATACTGAGTCGGACGAACCCTAACCGCCACCTGACGTAACTACGGGGTTGTAATTCCTTGCCCGGCTAAACACTCTTATTGAGACTCNCCAGATCAGTAGGCTTATTGTTCCAGAGACCAGCTACACAATATCGAGTCCACCCAGCATTACAAGCGAATACTGACGCGGAATATAGTAAATGCGTTGACCTCGGTATTTTCGTAACATCAAATTTAACTTATTAGACTACCAATACTGAGTCGGACGAACCCTAACCGCCACCTGACGTAACTACGGGGTTGTAATTCCTTGCCCGGCTAAACACTCTTATTGAGACTCTATATCTCAGGGGTGAGTCGTGCCCCACGTTCTTGTGATTTTACCAACTAACTCTCTTGCGGACGCCTTTCGAAGACAGTTAACCCTTTTTCCTGTTCGCTTCTGCGCAAAAAAATTAATACTTTATTCTTCGGCGTATAGCGCACCCGGTAGCGTGCCATAAATTTCACCATCTGATAATTTTTCTAGAGCGTATGGCAACACCAAAACTTCATGGAATGTCTGCCATTTTGCGATGCTGTGTTCCCTCCGGACGGGTGTCGCTAATTGTCACTAGTTCCTCAGGTCTGTTCGCCTACTTTTTTATGGTTAATAAAAGTTTACCAGCGGAGGCTAGTGGTAGTTGGTGACAGCTGTCTGTAAATGCCGTCTTCACAGGATGGAATTTATAACTTGACACATCTGTTGGAATGTGCGGCACAATACATATCAGGGCTTATATCTTGGCATCTATTCCGATAACTTGGTAATTTGACAGCTATGTTTCC
>NW_016203979.1:2084-2278 GCF_001687245.7 Rhagoletis zephyria
CGGTAACTTTTATCCATGGTGAGACGGTGGGGAAAATTTGCTACGGTGTACAAATAAATAATATCTGGCTGTGCCAAACGAAAGGGAAAATTCGACAAGTGAAAAACCACACAAACGCTCGTGCAGAAGATCTATTTTGTGTCTGGCTGAAATTGTTAAATTTACATCTATTTTATAACTTGCAAGTAACGTAC
>NW_016203980.1:0-2278 GCF_001687245.7 Rhagoletis zephyria
TGGGACCATTGAAGCTTTAAAGATTAATATCTAAGTCTTATACTCAATTCCATACTAATGTGATGAAATGGGCCATATGCATGAAATTTAAGCAGTAGCTTTTTCTTATAATTTCAGACGTTTTACTTAAATAAATCAAATGTTTTAATGGTCTCAAGGTTATCTGTTTCTGTTGCATTTACGACTGAAATAAAAAACACGTTTCTAGAACAAAAGTACAATACCAAAATAAATCAACCAGTTGTATAAACTTTAGAAACTGGAAACTTTAACTGATGAAAAAGTGGTCAAACAAAAGATTCGACAATATTGAAATATTCCCATTTTTCCTAAGTCAAATTTTGACACATTGTGCCAGGCTGAAAAATAAGGCGTCATTCGAATTTGGGACCTCCAAATCTCTGCAGTAGTTTTCGAAATTATTTCAAAGAAAGATACTTCATTTTCCTTAATAAATATTATGCGAATGTCCTACGTTTGTTCCCTGGTCTGAGCCACATCTGAATTACATAAGTTAATAGCAAAAAAATATTTTTAAAACACGTTTTCTAAATATGAACCAAATCGGACAAAAATATGGGGTTTTAAAACTTTACCTCTTCTTTGGTGCTCTTACCGTCTCAGCATTTTGGCCGAGCTCAACAAATCACGCCAGTCGTTTCTCTTCTGTGCCAATTTAATTTTTCAAAATAATTTTTTCCCATATTGCATTGTCATCGGATTCTAAGATGGGTGTGAAGTTTCTAGTCTCTAGCTCATTAGTTAAAAATGTTACCCAATAAATGCTTTTAAAAACGGTGCACTAATATACATAACACCGCGGAAATAACGCCCACGGGCTTTATTTCTTAAAAAGGAAGAAGTAAACTCCGCGGGTGTCATTTCTACTGCGAAAGGGAATTAACGCCCGACGACAAAAGGCAATAAAGCCCGCGGTTTCTCTAAGGAAATAAATGCTGTGGGTGTTATTTTCTCGGGCTTTATTTGACTGAAAAAGACCAATTATGTATTATGATCTGCAAGCCTACATTTTTATTGTTTTTTAGCTTTCAATGAGATGCACATATTTGTTCTCAGCTTAGGATTCTCAGTGGTGGCGCGTGTTAGAGCGCTTCCAAACCCGTAACTTATTTGTTTATATACTTACATTATTTACTGCGAGCATATATGTATGTAATACTTCTATATTGCAGTAAGCTAACTTCTCAATGTGTGTGTAAGCATTCCGAAATCAAAGCGAGACAGTCTAGTACCGTTTTTGTCAATGTATTGTGTACTTGAGTGCCGTTTTTGTATATATGTTGTGTACATGTTTTTTTATAAACGTATGTGTTCCTTTTCTTTCGTACGTGTTTATTGATATATCTGTACTGTAGTGTTTTCGGACGGTACTAGCTCTTACTGCCAATATAGGAGTATTACATATATGACTGCGAGGATGACGAAGCATGGCCATTTTATTTCAGATGGCGACTCAAAGTTTCACAAAACTAAAATGTGAAGATATGAATATGTAGGAAGTATTTTTAAATCAAATGAGTAACTGAGAGAGTGACATAATTACGCTGGATGATGATATCTAATTCATTCGAAACACAGTTTAAATTGTCAAGTTTTTTGTTTTAGTGAACATTTTTTCTTTCTAAAGAAATGTTACTCTCAACTCGGTTTTACTGATGTGAAGCACTAAAAATTTAAACAAGCAGCCATTTTCAACTGCCAGAGTTTGGTTCAAGTTTCATTGAAATCGAGCCAACGGCATTCTCAAAAAGATATGTTCTCTGGCTACATTTACACAGCAGGTCCCTGGGGACTTTTTTTTGGACATGTTCGATGTTAATATATATCGGAGACTCCATCGAAAAAATCACCTTATATGTGTTGGAATGTTGTGTAAATATGAAAACAAAAATCTTACTAAGGCAGTCTCACGAGGCATATACTTTTACCGTGTTTTCGTTGGGACAATGTGATACAATTGAATACAAAGCTTTCTTTGTGAAACCATAACAGCGAGTAACAACATTGAGGAAAAAAGCGCGTAGCAAAAATGAAATTTTTTTATTTGATCCTAATTTAAAAATGTTCGTATTTAAATCAAGTGAAACGTGTTCAAAAGTAATGTGTTTATAATGGAAATATTCAATTCAAATACGGTGGTATTAAAATGAAGCATTTTTCACTGCACGGATGGCGTTTTGCACGTCATATATAATTAAGAAAATGTATGTAGTCCACTTGCCAACAGCGTTATGTGATTTTATAATAGTAAGCCATA
>NW_016203982.1:0-2277 GCF_001687245.7 Rhagoletis zephyria
AGCACAAGCGAACGCCACACTCGGCTACTATGTGTTCGATCAAGATGCACACCCGACAGCTGCTTTGAGTACGAACGACTCTGTTCGATCACCCTCGCAATAAATTGAGCACAAGCGAACACCACACTCGGACACCCGCAGCTAACCCGAAAATTTGTGAAACGGACACCTGAACATTGCGATAAAAAGCAGGACAACAATCAAGGCGCATCAATTACAGGTTATAGCGATAGAAGCTATGCTTCTTCTTATGAGCACGCTTGTGTCAAATTATCGTCTGTTTTGCTTTATTTACATATCCGCGTATACATACACATATACGTATATATATACCCTGCAAACAAATGCTCTCGAAATCTTTAAGAGTGCCGGAAATTTGTTACGATTCTTTTAGAAATCTTTAGAGAAAAACATATGAAGCGGTTGACAGGAACTAGTAAGAAATTTCTGTACGATTTCTTGAAGAAAATTCTTAAAAAAATTGTGAAAGCTTTCAGAATTCTATGCAATCCTGGTGTGCAGGGTATACATATACATACGAATATGAATAGATAAAGAAGATGTTGATGACACAAGGAGTTCATACCAACCGTAAATGTTTTTTTTTGTACGATTGCTACAACCTGTAGTTGTTGAATCATGATTACAGTCAGAGCGAAGCACAATTTTTTACTTTAAGCGCGTCGCAAATACAAGCACAGCAACAGCAAATTTTCAACGCTTTTGCTAATTTTGCTGCAGCATTTTAAACTCTGCTTCGATTCATTTCCTTTCATACTGCAGAGATTCGTATTACTTTTTATATTCATGTTCGTGCTCGTCTTCGCATTATCTTCGTCTTCGGAGTTGTGCAGAAGTTAGCTGACCTCTGAAACAGCGGGAAGCTCTCCTAAATATAGTTAAAAAAATAAACAAATCTCTTGTGTCTGATATTGTGATACCTACATATTTCATGAGCCTGATGAATTAAGCTAAATTTTATTTTTTAAATACGTGACAACGCTCCTAAATACAGTTCAGAGATAAAGCCTTTTAAACCCATTTCATTTGATACCCATGTTTTTATACCCGAGCGCACTTGTGCACAAGGGTATTATAACTTTGTTCACATAACGGTTGTTTGTAACAGGCAAAACGAATCGAGATAGATATAGACAAATGTATACATAAATGATCAGAATGAAAAGAGAAATCTATTAAGCGGTGACTGCCTATCCGTCCGTCCGTCTGTGCACAAGATAACTCGAGTAAAAACTGAGATATATCTATCTCGATTAGTTTTGCCTACCTCCCGTATAACGGTAATTCACAGAAATACGAAAACTGCGATATTTTAGTAACTACTGAAGATAATTCACTCAAAATTGATATTTATAATAATTTTTAGACGAAAAATAAGAATATTATAAATTTTTAGAAAATGGGCGTAGTCACGCCCTCTTATGGTTACATGTGTATATCTTGGTTTTTTTTTTAATTTTTAAAATCGGACAATAACCACGCCCACATCCCATATAACGGTCATTTAGAGAAATAACGTTTATGATAAAATTTTGGAGAATGGGCGTGACACCGCCCACTTATGATCACATATATGTATCTCGGTAACCGTTCTACCAATTTGTACCAAACTCGGTATGTTTATTGTGCTTGCCACATAAAAGCAAAACGTGAAAGTTGTTGAAATCGGACTAAAATTACGGCCGCTTTTCATATAACGGTAAATTTCAGAAATGCTTGAAACTTCAATATTCCGAAATTTAAGGACGCTAATTTCGGAATTATGAAAAACATATATTTAATATTTGCGCCGGGTATTTAATATTCGGCTCCGCCCGAACTTAGACTTTCTTACTTGTTAAAAATTGCTTTAACTTATTAAACTTTTTGAGTTAAAATTTTTAAATAGGTGGCAACCCTCTTTAATATTCTTAATATTCAAACCAAGGATATCTTACCACCTTCGTTTTACGTCACATTTTAATAATTCATTTAAATTAGGCATTCTTCAATTAAATTCTAATTTTACAACAGGTGGCAATCCAATTCAAAATAATTCAAAACCAAAACCTTGTTAAACCTTTTTCGACTGATACACACATTTTGATACATATTTAAATTGTGTATCCAATAAACATATGGCAACTCTCTTAAATAAAGTTAAAAAAAATGTTAACCCANAAATAATTCAAAACCAAAACCTTGTTAAACCTTTTTCGACTGATACACACATTTTGATACATATTTAAATTGTGTATCCAATAAACATATGGCAAC
>NW_016203983.1:0-2277 GCF_001687245.7 Rhagoletis zephyria
CTCCTTTCATCAGCCCAGAGCTTTACTGTGGCATAGGCAGTATTCCCCCCATGAAATTTTACACCGCAACATTAGTTCCACGGGGATACGAAATTCGGACATCGCGGTATATAGACAATTTAAAAGCGGCTTTGACATATCCGGTATATGGTGGATTTGTTATGTCTAAAGCCACAGTAGTAACGTCCAATCGAATCGGAAACGGATAGCTTCACTTTTTCATAAAATATGCTCGATAGGACTTTATAACCGATGTTTAGTAGTTGGATCCGGCAGAGCACACTTAAAACTCAGTCATAGGACATGCGTTCTTCTGGCCATATTCGGCATACAATTTGATGCATACACCTTATCAACTTCTAGTTGCTTGAATAGGTCTGCTGGGTGGCCATGAGCTCCAGTAGTTTCGTAATTTTTCAATCGCGTAACTATCCTTCATAGTCAGGCGGTGGGATATCGCCGCCGTCACCATTAAGGGGCCTCGTGTTCACCCTTTCCGCTACTTTCAGTACTGCTTTTCGACGACAAGATTTCCTTGTGTATCCGGTCGAAGTTTTTGATGCACAGAGATGTGTACGCATGTTGGCTGCAACAAGGTAGTGGTCCGAGTAGATACTTAGCCATCGGAAATTAAATATGTATGCTTAAAGTACTGGAAGCCTTACTGCCTTACATCTATCACAACATGATCGATGTGGCTCCTCGTTTTGTGATCCGGAGACAAGTGTTGCAGACTAACATGTTTCGAGCCCTGGCGATATAATATGTTTCATACTACAAATCCAGAGCGGCGATGTTATACATAAAACAGCCGGGAAGAGCCATCTTCCCAATTAACGGTACGGACATTCCAAGTTGCAATCTCTCAAAGCTCAGAAGTTTACCGTGGTCGCCATCAAAAAAAGGGGGTCTCACTCGAGGCTTGTTTGTTCCTTTCATTGAAAATTGTTTTTACGTGGCGGTCCTAAGCCCAGCGCACCACCCATTGCTGGGAGGTCTATGATTTCTCACAATGACGCAAAGTAATCGTTTTGGACCACTCCCTGGATAAGGACAATCAAAACTTGTCTCCACTTTTGTGAGCTTCGCATCCGGAACTATCCTCTACCCTACTTACTTTAGCTTCAAAATGCATGAACCATACTTCAACGCGCGCCTCTCCGGCAGGCATCGCACACCACCGTTTGAGTTTAGTATTACATGTCAAACACAAATGTTAAGTGAAGTATTGTACTGACTACCATGCCATAAACAAATACATCAACATAGATATACCATATACATATTTATGTACATAAAAAGCAATAAGTACTTAGTATTCATGTAAATGNTTGCGCATAATTTCAAAAATGCAAAATTTTGAATATTTTGAATTGTGCTACTTTTGAAGGCCGTGTGCGTTATTGTGGGAAAATAATTCATAAATTATTATATGTGTTAACGGAGTGAAGCCGAATTTAATATGATTCTATTCTTCATCCTTTACCACATACTCCACATCCCACAGAGCCCGTGGAGTTAATACTCGTGAATATATTTTCCCGAGCTTTGCATTAACTTGTTTCTTCCTCTACCTTTCCTCCGCGTCTGTCAGTCGAGGCAAGGCATACGCGCGTTTCTTTCAGGTGGATAAAAAAAACTAAACTACCGCCGCGTTCAAGGGAATTTGTCTAATTTAGACGCCCAAAAGCCGACTTTCCAAACGCACTTTTAGGTAGCTGTTCTGAAATTCAACAAATTTTCGTACAAATTTCGAGCTTTCAAACTCAGTGGGCTACAAAACTGCATACTTATAGGTAAGCGGGCTGCCTTCGCATGTGGAGGCACACTTGGACTCGACTAAGCTGTCCGTTGTGATAAGCATACTCATAATCTAATTAAAAATTCAAAGTTTGTATGAAAATTCGTTGATTTTTTTTTTTAAGTGCATACATTTTTAAGGCAGTTTCACTCGATTGGTACTTTTGTACAGATTTGTGCATTTTTATATTGGGCTATTTGTACAAAATAAAAAAAATGGGACAATACAGCAATCTTGTATTGAAGACTTTCAACAAGTTATTTTTCGTGATTGGGACAAAGAAAAATATTTGGGTATTCACACAATTCGGATACGATTTGCACCAAATTACGGCAAATTCTTAATCGTGTGACACTGCTTTCAAACCGGATGTTGATAAAGAACGAACTATAAAAAATAACCAAAATTAAATAACAACAAAAAATATATATTTTAAAACTTGTCAAAATTTTGTGCGGCTATAATTTTTTCGACTA
>NW_016203984.1:0-2277 GCF_001687245.7 Rhagoletis zephyria
GTATAACTTTTTCCAAACTTTTTTAAAAACGAATTTAGCTTCGCATTTTGCGATCACCTGGTCACACTGGATATTTTAGATATTTTTGCTAAACTAAATGACAATATTTTATTATCAATATACATATACATATGTATGTATAGTTAGTATTCTGCATAAGTACGTATGCATGTACATATGTACATATGTACGTATTTATTTAGTTGCCACATGGCACAACACTTGGCCAGCAGGCAGATTGAATACTTTATTTTTGTCCACTTTGGGGTGTTGTAAAAAATGCGTACGAGCTACCAACAAATTTGGTAACTAGTATCGATTGCACTACAAATTGAAGAGGCTTAAGAATGGTGGAGAAGACCTACAAGTACGGCGTAGTTTCACACCTTTCCGGTTGAATTGCAATATAACATTAGCTGGAAGGGTGGTGAGAGGCGGCAGACTTGCTAAAAACAATACAAAAATAGGATGAAAACAAATTAGGATTACCACTTAGTGGGAGAATATTTTTAGAAAGGGTTACTGAAAAGTCGAACGTTGCATTTTGGTAGGATTGAAGGACTAAAGGTATAGAAATAGGCTTGTGATATTCGATTTTTATAGAGTAAAAGGATATGGAAAAAAATAAATTGTCAAAGGGTTTTCAAAAAACTTAAATTTATGTTGTTTCTAAAAATTGTAAACATGAAAACATTTTAAGTGATTTGGAAAAAATTAAATTAATTTCGTTTTCGAACATACACGGTGACGGTGACCTGGATGGATTTGAGCTGTAGTTAGTTTATAAATTTAAAATAAATTTAATTTTTATGAAAATTTTTCAGACAAAAAATAAAAAAAGCATTAAAAAACAAAAAAATAAAGAAGCATGTGGAAAGAAAAAATTACGAAATAAATTTAAAAAAAGGAAAAATTATAAACAAAAAGAGTCCACGAAAAAATTGTTGAGGAAACCTTTTAGAGAAGGAAGGGAATTTTTAAGCAAAAAACAAAACCGACTTCAACTATCATATCAAAATTTAAGAGGTACCACCTTTCCTTCAAAAGGGGAATTTTAGAAATCGGTTAACGTGGTCCAAAGTTATGGGGTAACATACATAATTAAAAATAAAAATTATTCCGACGAATTAATAACCCCTCCTCAAGAAAATAATTTTAAATAAATTGTTTAAGAAAAACATTTTCATTAAACATCTATTAAACAAATATAATAGTAGAGCGGAAAATAATAACAAAATCCTTAAATCTTTAAGAAAAATATTTTTAGGAAATTTTCCAGCACACAATTTTCAACAAAACAATTATTAGACAAGTTTTAATACGCTTTTCGTATGAACTAAAATTTTCACATTTTTGTGTAGAAAAATTTGTATTAAAAAAAAATTCCTCTCCCCCCTTTTCATTTACCTACAAAAACAGGTGACCGTCTCCTCCACATCTAATGGCAGAGAGAGCTGCGTTGCGGCTGTGCCACCATTCCGCTGCGGCACAGCACGTCCAGGAACATGATGACGCGACGACGTCGAGGACGACGTATTCAGGAACGAGGAACCCGGAAATATTGAGGACGACCCATTCGCGGTTGACCTACCGGAGGCGAAGGATGAGGATGACGGTGTCTGCGGCACTGAATCGGATGCATCCGAGGCCAAAGGCANGGAGAAAATTACGCCTGACGAAAAACTACATAAAATAATCGGGAAAATAAAACAAAGGCCGGAAGGAAAATTCGCTGCGAGGACGGTGGTTTATTTCAGCGAAATTAAATTTTTTTAATCAAAATGTTGGATTTTTCTTGTGAAATGTATATTAAATGATGTACTTGGAAAAAATTTAAACAAAACAAAAGAAAAAAAGAAATATAAATAAAATCAAATAAATGTCAAATAAAATCAAACAAACGAAAAACAATAATTAAATTGAAGAAAATAAACTTAAATGTTTTTCAGATTTTAAAATACATTTTTTTAGTTATATAATATTAGAATTATAAATCTGTTTATTTAGTAAATATTTGTATAAATTTAAATAATTTAATCTACATATTTAGAAAAATTAAATTTGAGCTTTTTTCAACTAAAAACTAGTACATTGTATGTATTTTTTTAATAAAATTTTTTAATTTTTTTTTAATAAATTATTTCTTACATTTGAAATAAAAAGTTGTTTTCAAAATAAAATTTTTGTGTTTCAAACTAAAATTTTTGTGTTTCAAAATAAAATTATTTGTCAATTCTTTCATCAAAACGTTTATTTTTATATTTTTTACTTAAATTT
>NW_016203985.1:0-2277 GCF_001687245.7 Rhagoletis zephyria
TGCACACAGCCGACAGGATAATGTTGCAGTGCAACAGTGGCGGATATGCGGCTAGCTGATTAAAAACAAAAGTCGTGGATAGGAAAGAGTTTACCTTAAATACATACATATATGTATGTACATCTACACATACCTACTTACATATCGTTACCGTAATATAGAGAGGCCCTAACCAACATCGTCGCTGAAATGCAAAAACGCCGTAACTAACAAACATTTTTTATTGCATCAAACGGTGTAGGGATTTAAAATTCGATGAAATGCATCACAATCAAACAAAAAGTGAGTTTTGGATTTTTAGTTAGTTACGGCTTTTTGTATTTCAGCGCCGATGTTAGTTAGGGCCTTTCTATATTCCTTCTTAAGTCGACTTAGGCAGTTATTGCTTATGACCACAGATATATGTATGTATTGTATCACATTCATTTATGCATTTCTTTGTTGCAAGATACATTTGTAAACATACTCGTACTACATACTAAATGGTGGCATAAAAAATGCATTTATCTCCAATGCTAGCACGCTGGCACTACGTCTGTGACAAGCAGTTTGTTGCAATGTCACATCCAGCAAAAACAAAAGTAGCTGCAAAAGCAGCGCAAGTGTTTGCCATTTTTATTATTCTAGCTTTTTATGGCATTTTTCCCCCATTTACATTCTCATCTACATTTTTCAGTCTCATTTCTTTTCTTTCCTTTTGTTGTTGCTGTGCATTTTGCCATTTCCGTTTTTGATATCAACACTTTTGTTGCATACAAATGGTGCACTCAGCGTGTAGAATAGGGAATTTGCAGCACGCACGCGGGGCAGCTGACGAAAGTTCTGTATGTACTTATTGTATTACAAGTTTGAAATAAGAGGAAATAAAAAGTTTAGTAAAGAGGATAAAGGTAATTTCTAGTACAGTTCGAACTAACTATACCCGCCTTTTCTGCTGAATCTT
The DNA here is from genome assembly GCF_001687245.7 of Rhagoletis zephyria. Lineage (NCBI taxonomy): Eukaryota > Metazoa > Arthropoda > Insecta > Diptera > Tephritidae > Rhagoletis > Rhagoletis zephyria. The sequence goes on from NW_016203985.1 coordinate 944, forward strand.
AAAAAATTTTTGAAATAAAGGGAATATGCGTACAGTTTAACTTAATAGGTCAAGGAAATCCGCGCTATGGTTGAATCCACCGTACTCCGAATTTTCGTGAAATCTACGAAAAGGCAATCACTGAATCCGACTGGCCACGAAGGCAGTTATGGCATTTTCGTAGACTTCACCGCAAATCGAACTGCGATGGATTCTGCAATAGCTCCTAATATGTTTCCTTGTAAATAGGCATCAATGTAGCAGTCATTGTTTTAATCCTATCTTGAATAACATCCTATTCCAAACTAGATTGTGTATATTTTGTTCATTCAACTTTACGTCTATTCAAAAAAGATCCCGTAAGTGCAGTGTCCTTGTGCGTATAGTAAAGTTTCAAAAATTGTAGTTAACAACCCTTATACCATGTTCTGACCGACAACGAAAACACCTTGAAAACGAGTTTTGGGATTGTGGGCTGAAGGCTGTTCACACCGACTGTTGGTGTTTTAGTTGACATTTACATCCTTTGTTTACAGTTTTGCTACACAAATACAAAACCAAAATACTTTTCCTTCAATTTTTTTTCATTAGCAACCTTTTACTTCCATGCTTATTTTATTTTGGTCAGCCAATTAACAGTAAATCCGAAATGGCGTATTAAAGATGATAAAATATAACTTCCACTTCGATAAATAATCNATCCCGTAAGTGCAGTGTCCTTGTGCGTATAGTAAAGTTTCAAAAATTGTAGTTAACAACCCTTATACCATGTTCTGACCGACAACGAAAACACCTTGAAAACGAGTTTTGGGATTGTGGGCTGAAGGCTGTTCACACCGACTGTTGGTGTTTTAGTTGACATTTACATCCTTTGTTTACAGTTTTGCTACACAAATACAAAACCAAAATACTTTTCCTTCAATTTTTTTTCATTAGCAACCTTTTACTTCCATGCTTATTTTATTTTGGTCAGCCAATTAACAGTAAATCCGAAATGGCGTATTAAAGATGATAAAATATAACTTCCACTTCGATAAATAATCGAAAAAACTAGTGCAGACACCGATTGGAATGAGTGGAACGTGAGTCTTCAAGTGGTTTTCAGCGAAAACTTGTTTTCGTTTGACAGATTTTACCTGGACGAAAACACAAGTTTTAGGNAAATGGCGTATTAAAGATGATAAAATATAACTTCCACTTCGATAAATAATCGAAAAAACTAGTGCAGACACCGATTGGAATGAGTGGAACGTGAGTCTTCAAGTGGTTTTCAGCGAAAACTTGTTTTCGTTTGACAGATTTTACCTGGACGAAAACACAAGTTTTAGGTCGAAAACCAGTTTTAGCAACGAAAT
>NW_016203986.1:0-2277 GCF_001687245.7 Rhagoletis zephyria
TATTTTATAGAAATTTTGCAACTTTTGAAAACATTATATGGAAGAAGTGGTAAAATTTTGCAAAGTTGTAACGAAACTGAATTTTTGTGCATCATTACAAATGATTTGCAACTGTTAATATATATTAAAAGAAAGGTAAATCGATTACCTTTCTTTTGATTATAATATTGTTAAAATCGGTTAGCTATTTTATAGAAATTTTGCAACTTTTGAAAACATTATATGGAAGAAGTGAAGAAGTGGTAAAATTTTGCAAAGTTGTAAGGAAACTGAATGTTTGTGCACCATTACAAATGATTTGCAACTGTTAATATACATTAAAAGAAAAGTAAATCGATTACTTTTCTTTTGATTATAATATTGTTAAAATCGGTTAGCTATTTTATAGAAATTTTGCAACTTTTGAAAACATTATATGTAAGAAGTGAAAAAGTTGTCACATTTTGCAAAGTTCTAACAAAACTGAATTTTTATGAACCAGTACAAATGATTTTCAACTGTCAATATGTATTAAAATAAAGGTAAATCGATTCCTTTCTTTTGATTATAATACTGTTAAAATCGCTTAACTTTTTTATAGAAAATTTGCAACTTTTGAAAACAGCTATATGCAAAGGAGTAGTAGTAATAATAACCCAACAAGCAAAACAAATTTAAAGAAAGTTTTTTTTAAGTTTTCAATTATAAACATTAAGCTTACAAAACGTTGATTTTTTGTTTATAAAACGCTTGAAAGTAAGCGTAATATAATCGAAAAGGAACATTGGTTATAAGCGTAGAAATATAAACTTGTAATAAATGTTCAAAAGAAAGCTTTTTATAAGCGTAAAAGTGTAAACTTATAATAAAGGTTCAAAAAAAGTTGTTTATAAGCGTATGAATATAAACTTACTAAAAATTTTCAAAAGAAAGCCTTTTATAAACATTTTTATAACCCTTCATTTAAAGATATTTCTTTAAAAACTCATACATAGATTGCTTAACATCTAGAAACTAAACGAAATGCGAATTTTCGGCGGACTCATCTACAGTCGCGAAAATATAAATAGGGAATAGACATTTTAGCATACAAATTCACGATAACACACAAAAATTAAGCATAAAAAAGTTAATTATTACATCTTGTTGCGTGCTTTCAATTACAAGCGGTTATTGGCAAATTGGAAAAACGACATCGATGCAGCTATATATTCCGCTTCATCGCCGCCATTCTCATTGATGAACTTTTCTGAAAAAAATTTAATACATTTTTAATTGAATGTTAAACTAAGAAAGGATAAGGAGAACTCATCATTTGAAGACTCGAATGCTCCACCGATTAGCGCAGTGGGTCCTGGATGGGATTTTTTTTACCGCATCGGATTTAATTAATTTTTTCTTTTTTTTTAATATATATTAAAAAACGTAAACACGTCACTTACGATTGAAAAAATGTTATATTTATTATTTCATGTCGTTGGCATTTGCATTTCATTTATAAGTTTAAATTATTTATAAACATTCGCTCTCAAAACTTATTCAAGGTTTATTTGAAAAAACTTTTAATAAGCTTAATATTAAAAATGCTTATTTAACGCTTATTATAGCAAACTTACTTTAAGTTATTTTTAAAAACATTTACTGAAATGCTTGTTGGGAAGCAATTAAGCAGCCACATATGTATGTAAAAATACCTTTATTATTAATGTTAATTGTAATTTTTATTCATAATATTGATTACTAACTATGTATATTAGGGTAACAATGGATTTTGAAAAATAAATTTTGCAAAATAAAAATCAAAAAAAATTTCAAGATTTTTTATTTAAAGTTTTTAAGGTTATTTTGAATTCGCTGTGAAGAGAATGCAACCCTGCGCCAGCTGAAGTGGGCAATGCTAGACGAGTGCAGCTATATGTTTTCCTTACGAAGTATCTTAATGAGTTCGACAGTGATGCAAGGATCACACGTACAGGGGGAAAGTGGTGACAATCTGCACACCGCCCATACAAATGTCACCAGTTTTGAAGTGACCGAAACCCGCGGTTTCACCAGATTTTTCACCACTTTTGGCTGGCAGGGTACTTGTAGAAAAACTCTAGCAAAGTTCAAACTGTGAGCGTATATCAAAGAAACTCTAAAACTTAGGTTGCAAACAGAGTGGAAGCGAAGCCGAAGACAAAGATGAAGACGAAGCCGAAGACGAATTGCTTGCGTTGCCGGCAAGNGGTTGCAAACAGAGTGGAAGCGAAGCCGAAGACAAAGATGAAGACGAAGCCGAAGACGAATTGCTTGCGT
>NW_016203987.1:0-2277 GCF_001687245.7 Rhagoletis zephyria
CGATTTCTTCAAAGCTGCTTTTTTCCGCACTTTGCACTAAAAAATTTAACATAAACATACAAAAATTCAAAAATCGGGCTCAACTGGTCCCTGTACAATCTTAAAAGCTTTTATTTAAAAAAACTAATAATAATCAAATTGGTTCAAAAATTAAAGCTCCAGTGAATTATGTACATTAAATTCCAGTTTTGAACCACTGTGCGCTGTACTTCCAAAGTTTGGATTTAATTAGTGAATATTGGTGACATTTTACTGCACTTCTCACGGATATTAGTTATTTTCCAATAAGGATATTGATGTACAACTGTCACCTATGTTTACAGTGGCGGTTTCCCTCAAACTGATTAGTTTTTTGGTTGGTCCTTGACCTAGCTTGCTAGGTATTCTAGGTAAATACGATTCCAGAACATTCGCACCCAAAATGTGAGCAGTCTCTTCGATAGACGGTAGCTGGAGGGAAATCTAGGAAGTTTAAAATTTGTATAATATTTATTTTTTTTTTTATTAATCCATTTCAATAAAACCCCGTCATTCATCAGGCCAGTCTTTTGGATTGCTCTCTAAAACCCGTCGATATCCCTAATGCCGGGAGCACACTATGACGTATTTTGCATTTAGATTATTTGCAGCGCCTTAACTGTCTATCTACGTCGTTTGTATGCTGTATTCCTAAACACGGTTCCCAGATGCGTGGAGGTCGATTGGCAACTTAGAAATTATACTCAAAAGCAAGTGAAAGTTATTTTGAAGTTGAGAAAGATGCAACATCTGTTTTGGCAACAAATTTTATATAAAAATCACATAATAAGAGATCTTTGCAAATAGAATCCCTCATCTTGACCACAGAAATATAGTATATGGATTTACAGATGAATCAAGAATACACGACATAACCGGCTGTCGGTGTTTGGGAACTCGGCTTTAAACTTTCCATTGCCCAGTATTTTCTTCCGAAGTGCTAGCATACTTGACCTGTGCCACATTAGACCTCGAAAAGGGGTTTGAAAGACGCGTTTTTAGTTATCTTTACGGACAGTGAAGCGATCATAATGGCCATATCCAATATGATGATTACATCCAGGCTCGTCAAGGGGTGTTTTAAACTCTCCAAACCTTTACAATGAGAACGATGAGGTGCACTTAGACACGCAATTACCGAGAGGGTAAGCTCAGAACGTAGTAAATACTAGGTATCGATAGAATCCAGGTTCCTTGGCTATATCTTCTTAGAGTCTGGTTTCTCACAAGGTATATAACAGATCATAACCTTCTGCCAACTCTTTCTTAGTTCGGAGCATATTGTGTGGAATCGTCCAGCATTGGGCACACTTGGACTAAAAGAACTGAATTCAACTACAGTCGAAAGAAAGGTACTGTTAGCAGTACATCGAGCCCCTACCGCCAAAAAAAAAATGTAAGCGGTAATTTTTGAGAAATTTCTTTTGGGTGCAGAAATGTGCCCAGATGCTGTAGGAGCACTGGTTACGTTGTTTTGGCGGTTAATGCGCGATATAGTACCTTGGGTTATCAGGGTTAGGAACCTTTTATGGAGATCTGTGTGGCTATTCTCAAACGAGTTAGCGACAATTTTCGGATCGCTATCGCAAGTTGCCGACGTATGTTATAAATGCCGCAAGGTTGAGATAGCGATGACTTTAGATGCCTGTGATCAAGAACGACCATAAACTGTTGCCCCTGCAAGGTCTCAATAAATTTAGAGCTAGTAATGGTGCTGTGGCCGCAAGATTTAGAAAATGAGAACTTATACCATCTGCTCGTTTTTATATAAAGGGAATGATAAGATATTAAATTATGACAGCACGCCTTGGCAACACCTAGTTTCGTGTAGCTAATTTGGTCTTAGTTTGGCTTGAGTATGCGGTAAGGCCTCATAATATAAAACTATTATGTGCAGTGAAGTTTATATTCTCTCTAAATTCCATGGTGCATTTTCATGTAATGACTACTAAAACAAATTATCACGCAGAAAACAGAGTAAATTAATAGTTAAGTACTGTACACGCTAAAGCGTAAAAACACCAAAAGCAAAATCAACGCATTAAAGTGCCCCAGACAACGCGATTATATTTTTATTTCACTTGTTTACTTTTTATATACATACATACTTTCTTCCAACTTTTACACTGTTACCGTAATAGGTGTTGAAGCAAAAGAAAAGAAAAATAGCCTAAAACAAACAAATAAACAAACTGCTAAAGTAACAGCCAACAGGAAAGTAATTAGAAACCGTCAATGACGTGATCGATTGCGTGAGGG
>NW_016203988.1:0-274 GCF_001687245.7 Rhagoletis zephyria
TATTAACGCGAGCTTGGCTTCTATAAGCGGGACAGACAACGCGTTTAATGGTACCGACGGAATTTCTAGAGAATTTAGACGACTAGCGAGAAATGCGCGTTGATTAATTTTGACGCGAACTTGACGAGATTCGCGGTATGGAGGAATTTTCACCCCCGTACATTCTTGCTCTGTGTCGGACATATTAAGCGAAACGTAATTACTCGACCAAAAATTAGCGAAAAGTAGAATTTGTGGAGCCGAAATTGATCCGGCTCGAAGGACCAGTCTATGG
>NW_016203988.1:284-666 GCF_001687245.7 Rhagoletis zephyria
AAATAATGTCGTCGTTCTCCTTAGGTGCTTTTAAATGATGTTACAAATTGCTGGCGGAGACATGAACACAGTGAAAGAAAATTCCTTTTCTATAATTGTTTCCTTATAAAAAGGAAGGTTGGTTTCTTTTCCACCTTAGACATTCCGAATTCGTTCAAAATATGCTAATTTAAAACACAGAATTCTTTCAGTGGTCCTCCGGGGTTTTTGGACATGGACTGTTTCTTCAATTTAATAGTGTTCGCTTTATTTTTGTGGAAACGAAACATGTTTTGCAAGTTCTGGATAATTTCTATACTCTTTCTTCAAATATTTCACGTATTTCAGCTGCGTTTTGCGTTTAGTTTTTCGCATCGGTTTTTACTCTATTCGTAATATTAAA
>NW_016203988.1:676-2288 GCF_001687245.7 Rhagoletis zephyria
CATTTTGAATTTGGTACAAAATGATATGTCCAACTTTGACTTTTTAAACAATTTAATGATTGTAAAAATGACATACCATTGCACTAAATATTTTTTTAATAAAGCTTTTCTTTACTTCTTTAAATAATGCTACGATTTTGGTTTTAAACTACGCATAGTTCATTGAATGTTGTTATTCAAGTATTTATGTAAGTTAACAAGAAGATGTAACTACATCAGTAATTATGTTCGCTTAAGTACCCGCATCGAGGTACTTAAGCGGGTTCTTTTAAGTACCCAACCCGCCTAAGTACGTCAAAAAGCTGACATTTTTTGTGAGGTACTTAAGCGGGTTTTACTGTATTAAAAAACAACACTTACGGGGCAGCGTTTATTGTAAGAACAACATGTTTTTTTTCTATGAATCGACACACTTTAAGCTGTTGACGCCATTTCCATTTCAATGAGGTAATAGCGTCAATGACTTTATTTCCAAATATTTGTTGACTTTTTTCGCTTTTGAAGAGGTAATAATGTCAATTTGCTTTATTTCGCACCAGGATGGCAAATAAAGTCAATTGAAATTATTTCCGTTGATCTTTTTACCTGTCACCGACACTACCACCTACGGCCCACAACCACTCGCAACAGCAAATAAACAGACGGTTACACGCATACCAACAAGGACCGGACATCAGCGCAAGCGGCTACATACATAGGTCAGTGGCGGACCCAGGTAGGGGAAATTGGGGAAATTAACCCCCTAATCACCCCCTGCCCCCCAAGACTGTGTAACATGTATTTTCATAATATTCAACTGAATATCGTGAAATATCATTACAAGAATATATAACAGGTTTGTTCCACTTGTAGAAAAACTTGAGCAAAGTTCAAACTGTGAGCGTATATCAAAGAAACTCGAAAACTTACTTGCGGAGCGCGTATATGTAACTCGAAGTGACTTCGAGAAGCTTGGGGAACAAACCTAATAAATGGATACTTTTGAAAATTTTAATTCATGGAAAAAGTGTGTCAAATTTCACTTGAGTTTGAAATTATAGCTGTGTGCTAAGCTCGAAGTATTGTGTTATTTAAGTAGGCCCATCAGTTTTTCGAATTAACTGAATTTTCAAAATTTTGAAATTATGTACTTAATTTTCAATTTTTAGTATTTTTGTTATATTTTCGAATTTGTATTATTTGACACAGTTGAAAGTCGCAGCAAGTTTGAATATTTTCACAGGTTCAGAAAACAACGAAAATTCCAAAATTTTTAATTTTATAATATTATTAAATTTCTTGAGATTTCTTATTTTTAGGATAATTTCGAAAACTGTCGAAATCCGGGTGAATAACTCAGTGTGAGGGCAGGACCAGGATGAATATATTTGCATAAAAATTTATTAAAGCAAAAATGTTTTGGTTAGGCGTCGGAGCCAATGATAACCATCAGTTACCACCTCTGCATGGTTGTAAGTCATGCGGAGTCCTTACGGCTTGTAGCGCTGTGGCTTTGCCGCTTAAACTCTGTAAGAGTTTTTGGGGGTGTGCGTAAAGCGGAGTGTTGAGCACCGGTTATTTATTTAAGTTCAAAAATTGTGTAGGCGCTGTGGCCAAGGGTAGCTCTTGTACC
>NW_016203989.1:0-2277 GCF_001687245.7 Rhagoletis zephyria
ATTTATAGCAGCTCAGCTGCAGAAAGTTGCTTTTCTATGGCAAAATGTACAGTTAAGAACTTAATGCAAAACTAAGCTGATAATTCCGTATGAAGCATATGCATTCAGACATACATACATATGTATCTACATGTATGAACAAAAATGCTTGCATATTGACAAAAATAAGAAAGCGACACGTGTCAGCACTTCAATCGCTTTAATGTTACTCATACGCACTGTTGTGCTGGATTGCATGAAGCGGATGACGAAACACTTATTTACGATGCGTATATTTCTGGATAAGTGAAAATTTCTAATTGACACCGATAAGTGCTTTTGTATATAAGCAGCTTGGAAAGATGGTCAAGCGCACTAAAACCCATTAGGGCGGATCACCCGAATGGTATTAGTGCGTCACTGGAATCTGGCGAACGACTTTCCACCCTCTGAAACAACGACCACACTGGCAGAAGCGTTAAGTTATCAAACGTAAAAGTTATACTCCAGGTAATACCCAAACGAGTGGATATCCATACGCACTTGTGATAGCCTCATGAGTATGATTGACTCTTGTCGTAATGAGAACAACTAGAACATTGTGACCGATGCCTTGTTAAAAAACAGTCGCTATTTCTGTATTGCCCTCTCGCAATTAGACAGAGAAGCAAAGCGCGTGCGTGTGGTGGTGAACGAGGACAAAGAGAAGTATCTTCTATATACGTACATATATTGGATTGTATTATATATGATGCAGAAACATCGACCAAGTCGAACAAATATGACAAGGCTTTGGGGGCTTTCGAGAGAGATACTCTGAGCAAGATCTATGGCCTAAGATGCCTAGGATGGCCTAGGATGAACAACAAATCCGTAAAGGACAGATGCAATTGGTGAAGTTGTTTGGCCTCGGCCCAGGCTGGAAAACAGTTGCAGTACAGTGGAAGGAATGGGTACTGGGTGGTGGAAGATTGACTGGGTTAAAGTCTCACACTGACGAGCTAAGCAGACTTTCGCTGTTTTCTTCTCGAAAAAAAAAACAAATTACTTGGCCTGGGGGGTAAAAAGTTAACTTATTTGTTTCTTTTACAATATTCTTTATCTCCTCGCGACGCTGAACGACACAGTTTAGTTTTGAGTGAACATTGCCAGCAAAAGCCAACGAGGCAAACAAATATTTATAAATGTTCTGCAAAGAATTTAAATGCTCCAGTGAAAAATATACATATTTAGAACAATGGATAAAGGATGCAGTGGGTAAAGAATAGTAACAATAAAAAAGGTTGCTTGCGCAGCAAAACGCTTCTCAGCTAGTCAAAGCTTATAAAAATTGGCACACAAATGCCACAAACGCGGAGGTAGCGAAGAGTTGGTGGTTTTGGAATGAAAATCCTAACCTCAAAAAAATCACCCGTTATGTATACCTCCTAAAATCTCAAAACAGAAAAGTTCAAAACTGAGTGAAGAGAGTTGCCTTGCGTTTTTGCTGTGAATCACTTGTTAATTTTTCTGTATACTACGCTTTATACCTTAGATAATAAGGACAAATTGCTGAAAATTTCAAAGCAATCCGCTCATTATTTAAAAAGTTATGTTACTTTAAGTAATAAAAGGTCGAACATGCTCTTGGTTTTGATCGCCAGTGAATTTAAATAATAAAATAAAAAAAGAAAGCCATTAAATTAAGTAAATATTTGAATAACATACAATAAATAAGTTTAACTGAACAAATGTTGCACATAATTTCTATATAAATGCATACAATTTGCATGTGGGTCCAGCCAGACTCATGCGTACCGAATGTGCCAATCGAAACATGTGTCTGACGGAGAGTTAAAGAGAAACAGAATTTTCGCATCGCAAAATATTTATTTCCCAGAATTCAGTACCACTTCTACGAAAACCCGTTTTATCATATAAAATGCATGGGAAACTTTTTCTAAAATTTTTTTTGATTTCAAAATAAAAAAATATGGGTTTACTTTTTTCGGTATAGAACAGTCCTAGCGGCTGAGAGCATTAAACTTCCGACAAAATTTTTTTTTTTTTTTTACCACCCTAATGTACACAGCATCGCCCAGCGCCGCCTACTTGTTATTGTGCTTGCTGCCAAGTATGCATATCTACGCTCGCGGGCTGACAGCGCAGCAGCAGTCTGAAGAAAGTCAACAAATGTAGCGAAGCAAAAGAGTTTTCCAAGAAAAATATGCACAAGCGAGTATTGCAGAGCAACCACTTATTGTACACATATGTGCTTGCATATACTCATGTATGCAAAAACACTCACGTACTTTTTCA
>NW_016203990.1:0-2277 GCF_001687245.7 Rhagoletis zephyria
AGGACGTATTTGGAACTTTCCTTAGATACCTTAAGGCACTTTTCGAAACTATTTCAGAAATTCATGATTTTTTTTTTAATTCACGGATTCTTTTGCTCTACGGTATCTTCTTTGAGGTTTTCCGAAATTCGCTAATTTTTGGGACATATTTGGGACTTTATTTTTATCCCTTAAGGTATTTTTAGAAAATTTTTCAGGGATTCAACGATTTTTTTTTTGTTTTAACTTGGCGAATTTTTTTGCAATCACTATATCTTCTTTGAATTTTTCCAAAATACGCTTGAAGAATTTTCGCATTTTTCCCCATTGTTTGGTATTCTTCCAAAATATTTTTTAAGTTTTTTCATTATTTTTCGTGTTTTTTCTGCATCCTGAGGGGTTTTTCGGAAACTTAATGTATTTTTCGAAAATCATTTTAGTACTTCTGGAAAATATTTCATGAGATTTCGAATTAAGTTTTGAATCTCCGAGGTTATTGGGGCTTTTTAGTATTATTCTGGAGTATATAGCTATTTTGAGATATTTTTTCAGAAAACTCCAGGATTTTTCATGAATTTTCGTGGTTATTTCGATCAAAAACTCCAGTTTTCTTTCTGGGATCTTTAGCCATTTTTCAGAATTTTTGTGACTTTTGGAATTTTGGTGAAAGTCTTTTAGGGACCTTTCGGTATTTTCGTGACTCACGGTCTTTCTTTCGGGATTAATTTGCAATTTGTCCTGTGTTTAGGATCGATCGAAATTTTTCGTGGTCGAAATCTTTTCTTGTACATCTGGCAAATTTTTCATAATTTTTCGAATTAAACTTTGGATTTCCTGGGTTATTTAAGACAGACTATATTTTTGGGGACTTTTCAATATTATGCTGAAGCATTTAGGCATTTTATTAGTATCTTTTCCAGATTCCTTCAGGATATTCCGGAATTTCTTATGGCTGGTTATTTCGATTTTTCTGGAACTCCGACTTTTTTTCCGAGATCCATTTGGAATTTTCCATTATTTTTTCAGAAACTCTCAAATTTCATAGTTTTTTTTAATTTTTGTAAATATTTTTTCGGAACCTTTCGGGATATTCGTGACTCACTCTAATGCATTCAGAATCATTTTGGAGTTTTTCACGTTTTTGGTATTGATCGAAAATTTTCGTGGCTTTCTGTGGACTATACGGGATTTTTTTTTTTTTTTGAAACCGAACATTTAATGCTAAATTCAATATTTACTATATCCTTTATGTATGCCTTAAACTAAAGCCCCAGATCCATATTGGAAGCTACAGCTAAACTCGTTATCTTTTATGAAGAAATATTTTACTAACATGAAATAAATACTCAAAAATTAGCTGACTGCTTTATGAAGTTTCCGCATTCAACACCAAATTTTTCCTTCTAATACCAATTTGTTCTTCGCTCACGCAATTATTTTGATTACTCTTTAAACTTTATCCCCTTTTCGCATGCTCAACGCCGAACTTTGTTTTCCTTCATACAGCTCATGCAGATAACGAGTTTATTGCTTTGGCTGGCGCCACAACGCAAGTACACACTTTATTTGACTTTTTACTGGTGAATGCAAAGTAAAGTGCTAAGCGGAATGGAGCCCCAACACTTATGCGTTTTGCAGAAATTGTAACAAAAACTATAATAAATCTCAGCATAAAAATACTTTTACGGGCCACTTTTGGTTGCGGCACTTCAAGGCTTGTGTAGAACTTTTTAGCTGCGCGCGACTTCAAAGTGTACATATCGAACACCGTCTTCCAAAGAGTCACAACTCAAAATAATACATTTGTCAGAAAATTCGAAAAAATACTTCTTAGTACGTGATAATCATATGGGCAAGAGCGACTTTACCTTGGTTTTTTTAACAAATTATAACAAAAATTTGCTCCAGCTTTGGCTGAAAGATAAATAAAAGCCCTGTGTACATTTTTAGCGAACAATCTCAAAAATGCCAAATTTTGAATTGTGACTCTTTTGAAGACGGTGTGCGATATGTATCGTAAGTGCAAGCGTTTTGCAGGTAGCCGTGGAATGTGTGAAAACAAAAATGTAAAAATTTTAAGACACAGTTGCGAAAAATAAAAACGAGAAAGGAACTGGAAAGCTGGTTAAGTTATATAGAAAGTTTTAACTAAAATATCGACTGGAACACCGTGAGAGAAAGGAAGAAAGTTGATAGCGAAGAACCGAAAAGATATTGAGCTTTTTAAAACAAGATAGCTGGGAAGACTTTTGTTATTCTAGCAAAAAAGCTCGAGTCCTTGGGCAGCGGACTTTTTTT
>NW_016203991.1:0-2277 GCF_001687245.7 Rhagoletis zephyria
AAGAATTCAGCCGAATGTGTATTTTTTTTTTGAGCATTCGAAAGCACGAACAGTCACGTGAAAGCTTTTAATATATAAATTTTAACTAAGTTGAAAAAGCTTTTTATGAAGTCACATTAATAGCCCAATTCTGTATCAGCGACAAAAATTTTTTTATTCACAAATTTTAACTTTTTCATATACTTTTCCGTAAAAAATACTGTGACAAGAATTTGTCACTGATACAGAATAGAGCCGTAAAGCTTTCCCCGTATCAATTTTTATTAACTCCAACAAATCTTGCTTTTGAAACAGAGCTTTTCGTTGGTCGAAAGCTTTTTCTAAGGTTACTTGAAAACTCTTTCCAATTAAAAAGTTAAATTAATTCAAACAAATATCCCCTTTTTTCAGAACCGAAATGGTGCCACTTTATGATCGAAAACACACGTGAAAGTTTTCTACATGAAATTTTATTAAATCAAACAAATCTGTTCGAAACNGCAGTCACGTGAAAGCTTTTAATATATAAATTTTAACTAAGTCGAAAAAGCGTTTTATGAAGTCACATTAATAGCCCAATTCTGTATCGGCGACAAAAATTTTTTTACTCACAAATTTTAACTTTTTCATATACTTTTCCGTAAAAAATACTGTGACAAGAATTTGTCACTGATACAGAATAGAGCCGTAAAGCTTTCCCTGTATCAATTTTTATTAACTCCAACAAATCTTGCTTTTGAAACAGAGCTTTTCGTTGGTCGAAAGCTTTTTCTAAGGTTACTTGAAAACTCTTTCCAATTAAAAAGTTAAATTAATTCAAACAAATATCCCCTTTTTTCAGAACCGAAATGGTGCCACTTTATGATCGAAAACACACGTGAAAGTTTTCTACATGAAATTTTATTAAATCAAATAAATCTGTTCGAAACCTCAGCATAATTTAAATCAAACAAATGTAAACCTTTAATGCCAGGCTACTCTACTGTCGAATGTACCGTTTAAGCTCACTCAAAATTTAATTTAAATTTAAAATTAATTGTATTCACTAATTTTGCTTGTCCAGTTTTAGCTTCCTCTTACCAAGCACCGACATCAATACTGACTTTTACGCATTTTCTTTTCCTTTCAGATGCGATTACTACACCGTCAGTATCATCCAACCATGTCCAGTCGGTCGACGTCCTCCCCTTCATCATTGACGGCCAACATACGCTTTGCGCTCGTCCTCTGCCTAGCCGTCGTCGTGCTGCTACCCAGCCCCGCCGCAGCGCGCATGGCTTTCGAAAAGCTCACAGACTACGATTTCGCTGGCACTACATACTACAGCGTCAAGAATCTGTCGCTGTACGAGTGTCAGGGCTGGTGTCGCGAGGAGGCCGATTGCCAGGCGGCCGCTTTCAGTTTTGTCGTCAATCCGCTGTCACCCTCACAGGAGACACACTGCCAGCTGCAGAACGATTCGTCAGCACACAACCCCTCAGCGGCGCCGCAACGCTCCGCCAACATGTACTACATGGTAAAATTGCAGCTGCGCAGCGAGAATGTCTGCCATCGGCCGTGGGCGTTCGAGCGTGTGCCCAATAAGGTTATACGTGGTCTGGATAATGCGCTCATCTACACCAGCACCAAGGAGGCCTGCTTGTCGGCGTGTTTGAATGAGAAACGCTTCGTTTGTCGATCGGTCGAATACGATTACAATAACATGAAATGTGTATTGAGCGACTCGGATCGTCGCAGCTCGGGTCAATTTGTGCAGCTGGTCGATGCGCAAGGCACAGATTACTTTGAGAATTTATGCTTGAAGCCAGCGCAGGCGTGCAAAAACAATCGCTCGTTTGCAGTGGCACGTGTGGGTGTATCGGAAGAGAAGGTCGCCCAATATGTGGGACTTCACTACTACACGGACAAGGAATTGCAGGTCACTTCGGAGTCCGCCTGCCGGTTGGCTTGTGAAATCGAAACGGAATTCTTGTGTCGTTCCTTTTTGTATCTCGGTCAACCGCAGGGCTCACAGTACAACTGCCGTTTGTTCCACTTGGATCACAAGACACTGCCAGATGGTCCTTCGACTTATCTGAATCACGAACGTCCACTAATAGATCACGGTGAACCGATAGGACAGTACTTTGAGAATGCTTGCGAGAAGACGAACTCACCACCTGGTACTTTGGACAAACTGGATACGCTGCCCGTGAGTCTGGACACCACCGAAGATCCGAACTTGACCAACATTACCAGGACTGATGTGAATTGCGATAAAACAGGCACCTGCTATGATGGTAAGTAGAAGGAAGGGAA
>NW_016203992.1:0-2277 GCF_001687245.7 Rhagoletis zephyria
CTTGAAGAAATTTTAAAAAAATATTTGCATATTTAAATTTAAGGTAGTAATAAGATCTGTTTATTTTTCAACGCATTGTTAATATGTTTTTAGATTAAAGTCGATACCATGTATGAAATGTACATCTTCGACCTTTTTTGTGCCAACTTAGACCAAGTGAAGTCAAGTCCTTCCCACCTGGAAAAGGTAGGTTCCTCTTCCACCAGCGGCTTATAGTGTTGAATAATTTCAGGGCTGGAGCGTTTATGTCCATTCGTATTCGTAGCACTAAACAGAGTATTAAATCTAATCTGAAATCATTTTGGAATTTTGTCAAATCCAAAAAATGATGCGCAAGTATACCTACTTCGGTAATGCTCGACGATAAATTAGCTAGTAATCCTGTCGAAGCAGCTAATTTGTTTGCTGACTTTTTTTTATGTCAAATTACGTTGCTGATAACGGCAATTCCCTAACTTCTCTTCTGAAATATGTATGTATCTTCTATTCTTAACTTAGGACCTCTTTTTATTTCATCGGATGACATTATAAAGGGGATGCATTCTTTTAAATCTTCTTCGCGGACGGACTGTCTGCTGTCTTATTTAAAAACTGGCCGGCCTTAGTAATTTCTCTTGAGATAATCTTTAATAGATCGTTATCGTTCATGACTGGAAGTTATCTACCATCACACCTTTTTTAAAAAGTGGAAGAAAAAATTAAGGTGTACCTCAGGGGAGCATTTTAGGACCTCTTTTATTTGTCCTTTTTATTAATGATATCAGCAACTGTTTTTATTTTTCGAACTATTTGCTTTACGCCGGTGATCTGAAAGTTTTCACAGTTGTCAAGGACTCAGCCGATGCAATAAATATTCAAAGGGACTTGGGTAAACTGCGTTTACGGTGAAGTCGGCCCTCTCTTTGAATATAACAAAATGTTCTCACTTAACATTTTCAAGGCGTCAAAATGTTATTTCTACACAGTACACTATTAACTAACTGAGTGCTTCAAAAAGTAACAGAGACTAAGGATCTTGGAGTCGTGTTTGACTCTTAGTTATCCTTCAATACTCACATTAGTTTTATCCTTTCAAAAGCGTACTCTGTTCTTGGCTTTATTCGGCATAACACTTCCGAGTTTTCTGACCCATATATCTTTAAATTACTCTATACGACTCTGTTCGTTCTCACTTGGAATATGCGGTAATAGTTTGGAGACCATGTGACCAACTATCGATAAGTAGAAGGGAATGCGGTCAAAATGTCTTTCTGAAATTCCCACTGCGTTCGCTACGGTTTGAAACTCCTGTTCCATCATATGGCTCGCGGCTAATGCTGATCAACTTAAGTACTTTAGAAAAGTTCTTTCGTTATGATATAATTAGTGGCATCATTGACTGCCCAACTTTGTTTGAGCGGATGAGCTTTAATGTTCCTACAAAGAAGTCTCCGAAATGATTACACTTTTTACGGGGAAAGCTTCAAAACCAAATGTGGAAGTAGAGCGCCAATTTCTCGAGCAACTCNGAAATCGGCTTTTATTAAAGTCCTCAATTTAATCGCTTGATTTGTATATTATTTGGTATTATCAATTATCTCTATCTCATATATTCTCTAGTCCGTAAGGTACATTGTACTGTAGATTTAAATAAATAGAAATAAATAAATAAAATAAATAAATAAATAAAATAAATAAATAATAGCCCTTTAAACGTTCACTGCCAAAAGAAGGGATTATGATTCGTTCGTGAACTCTTTCATTGGAAAAAGCTTTTATGTGAAGGGTCCAAAACTTAGCGCAAAACATGAACCCAGCGACAGGGAGAATTTTTCAGAGTACGCGTTTGTACACTTGTGCATGCAGTCGCAAGCACATGGTGAATTCCAGTGGCAGACTACACCGGATGCTTAAATTAAGCGCGTCAGAGTGGCCACACTAAAGCCCCTTTCTTTCTGCGGTGCCTTAAGGCTTCCATTGGTTTGGTTACCGCATCTCGCACGTAGGCTGGTTCCGTTGCCCAGGTTGTCCGAACGCCTATAGTCAAGCAACTGTAGCTCCACACCCAGAATCGCCACTATACCCCATTCCATCCCTAGACGCATACCGTTAAGGCCGAGGCCACGCGATGAGCGGCTGAGCGGCGTTTCTGTATGGCTCATAAATGCCGCTTATTGCGGGGCCACTTCAATGGTATTTCATATCTTTTAATTTTAAGCCGCTCAGCCGCTCATTGCGTGACCTCGGCCTATACTAGGTTCACATATAACTAGATTATCCTCATTTTCGAGCTTAACA
>NW_016203993.1:0-2277 GCF_001687245.7 Rhagoletis zephyria
AATGAATAAATAGATGCAGTGATAGTAAAGAGATAAGACTTGAGTAAGTGTATGTATTACAATAATAAATGAATCCGAGGGCTTATATTCAATCCCTCTATCTGCAATTTTCACAAAAACTACTTTGCGATGTTAGAACCTATGTGGGACTAACCTGTCATCACTGATGTTAATTCTGAGTTAGCAATTTAATAGTAAATTCTTCTGTCAAGCGTTAATATCACCGATGGCAGTCAAGTCTTAGGTGGATTTCTATATCAGAATCTCATTTTTGTGAAAAGTGCAGACAGATGGGTGTTGAATATAAGCCATCGGTAGAAATGATTTTTCTCCCTTCAATTTACTTAAGTACCAGAAGTTTCATTTTAACTCTTCTTATCAACTTACGCGACTTCTGTGCCGCACATGGCCCATACAAATGTATGTACATATCGCACACTTCGATCTAAAGTGCGGCCAACTCCAAAAAAAATTGGGCGCTTTTTGCATAAATCAATTCATAGGACTAACAACCAATTAATGGACATATTTTTTTCATGATTATATACAGTATAAATTAACTAAAAATCTACTATTTTTGTATTAATTGCGTTGAATCTGTACGATCTACAGCAATTAAATTTCGCACTCTGAATATTGAGTTAGCTCACTTTAGATTTAGGTGTGCGATATGTACGTATGTATACGAAGCACTCGCCTTAGTAGGTACATACACGTAAAAAAAAAACGGCTCTTATCAGTACTAAAATGCCGGCATCTTACCATTCAGACGCGCTGACTTCCGACTCAATTCAATATATTTTTTGAAATTCTCGCGCATTGGTGTACCCGTCTTGTCGTACCACTGACGCCAGTAGTACTTCAGTTCTTTGGGGTCGCGACTATTCGAAAGTCGCTCCTGTATATGTGGCTCTAGCTGCAGCGTACAATTCCCCTCTTTATTGTATGGGCAAACCGTGGCTGTGGCATAATTTGACTGCATCGAACTGACGGCATTTAACAATTCCTTATAGTCATCTTCAGGTAATACATCTATACCCAAATCACCAAGTATAGTGGCTTGTCGTTTGATGTCTTCATCAGTTGAGTCAATGTATCCCGATGCGATTACTTTGCGTGTCATCTCCTTATTTGCGGCTGCATTTTTGGTAGCCACAGCAATCATTGCTTTCCGATTTTCCTCTGTAACATTGGTATTGTACTCATAGGAGGTAACGAACTCATTGTGACGCCGCTGACGTAGAAATTCGTTTTCACGCTCGAAGAATGTTCGCGCTTCCGATTTCAGTGCGTTACTGCTTGAGGATCGAGCAGAAACAGCTGCATATGCACGCTCGGGCTATGGGTGGGGAAAATGAGAAAATACGAGTTAATGAAATGGGAAAACCTGCCAAGCCGGATCAGCAACTTACGACTGCCAAGAGCATTGCCTGCAGAAACAATACATTCTGCAGTAGTATAAAACTGTTTTTCATTTTCAGTCACGGTAACCAATTCCTGCAGTCACGCGTTAAACTTGCTAACTACACGACGAACCAAATGCGACTGAACTGAGTTTTGTAAATTTTAATTCAATAAGAAATACTATGCGCTGGCTGCTATTAGCGGCGGGGTCAAGACGTGCTTTGCAAACAAATTACTCGCAATCTCTTCCAACGAAATCTATGGAATATAAGAGATAGATGCGGTTGACAAGACGCGCTCCTACTTGCTACTCTATTACTAACAAATATAATTAATTTATTATATATATTTTAATAACACCACTTAAATGTGCAATGTTTGTTTTTTTGTTTATATATGCGGCTTTCCCACTTTCCTAGGAATGTCGCAAAAACATCGAAGCATTGAAAATATCGAGCTTTTGCTTAAATACATCGAAAATTTTCCACTCGATATATACGGACATTGGCTGCAAATCGTACGATTACCCCACGTCTACACCTTCTACAGATCCTAATGAAAAAGCTGTTTTAAGGCCANCCGCCACCGAATTGATGGACAGCAGCTAAGTTGAAAAATGAAAATTCTAGATAGACAGCGATGGAAGCTTAAGCGAAGCGCACGAAACACACAAGTGTAAAACGAGTCATATAGCATATCATTTTATATTCAAACGATAAATTTAGATTTCATGTTTTTTGTTAAGCTTCAATAAATAAGCATATGCATAAGCGTTAGCAAAGTTTATTTAATTTCCGTGGAACGCGTGCGGTGAGACATTCTTACAGTTTTTACACTTGTGCGCTTCGCAAGATCACCAGATCACGCTGAATG
>NW_016203994.1:0-851 GCF_001687245.7 Rhagoletis zephyria
CCGACAAGGCTCCCTTCACTGACGACGTGACGTCACTTTTACGGCTGCCCGCCGCTTTAAAATTCAAGAAATGACACCCAAGTAATTACTGTTTAGTTTGTATTGGGTATTCTTTGTAACTTCTGTTTATATGATACAGTAAAGCGGGGAATGCAATGTCAAAAATAGAGAGATTATAGGAGAATATTAAAATGTGAACAACCTGAAAACTCTTTTCAAAAGGAAAAGTGGAGACAGCAGTGGCCAGCAGCAGCAGTGAACTACTTATGAAGTGATGGTTAAAATCAAAATGAGCTGTGTAAAAGTCGCCGCCACACACACCCACACACACACCCCGATCACTCCTCTCGGTACACGATGTACTGAGCGTAGCTTCTGTCCTTGTGGACGTCCCTGACGTGTTTGACAGCGTTCGACCGCCAGCCAGTGGTGTAGCTGCAGCCTAGCCACTGGCAGTGGTACGGATTCAGGCCGTGGTGCACCGAGAAAAAGTGGTCCTTCAGCAGGTACTTACACATGCTTTTCGAGCAGTCCGGACACCTCACCCTGGTGCGGCCGGTTTTGGCCGCAACGTAGTCGGGGCAGTGGGTCCGTAGGTAGTCTTCGGCGGAGAGCCTTTGGGCAGTGGATGCTGAAGTGGAAGCTGAAGTGGATGGTTGCTGATGCTGCTGCTGCTGGAGAGCACTGGGGGCGGAAGGTGTGGAGGTAGTGGCGGAAGGTGTGGAGGTAGTGGCAGCAGTGGTGGCGGTGGTGGTAGTGGCGGAAGGTGTGGAGGTAGTGGCAAAAGGTGTGGAGGTAGTGGCAGCAGTGGTGGCGGTGGTGGTAGTGGCGGAAGGTGTGGAGGTAGTGGC
>NW_016203994.1:915-1254 GCF_001687245.7 Rhagoletis zephyria
AGCAGTGGTGGTAGTGGCGGAAGGTGTAGAGGTAGTGGCGGAAGGTGTGGATGTAGTTGAAGCAGTGGTGGTGGTGGTGGCTAGGTGCTTAGCTGCTGCTGATGATGATGATGACGAGCTGGAAGCAAGTGAAGCACCGGTTCTGGGCACCGCCGCCTTCACAATGTACTGCTCGCCATTGTGCTCCCGCCGCGCGTGCGCCCGTGCATTGACGCCCCAGATGTTGGTGTAGGTGCAGCCCTGGGCGGTGCACCGGTAGGACACGTACCGGCCCCGGTTGATGTGCCACATGTCCAGGTGGTCGCTCATCTCCGCCCTGGCGTAGCGCCGCTCGCAGAG
>NW_016203994.1:1264-2279 GCF_001687245.7 Rhagoletis zephyria
GCGAGGAAGTGTTCGGCAACCGCCTGAGAAGCGGTTTTGGCCTGTGTAGAAGTTCCAGGTGAGGCGAAAACTTTTGCACGCTTTGGACTGCCCTGAGGTTGAGCGGCGATCAAGTGGTCAGCGGGGCGCTTGTTGTTGTTGTTGCTGTCGAGGATGCGGTAGGTGCTGCTGTTTTCAGTTGGCTTCATCTTCAGCGTTCCGCGTTCTTCAACTACTGCTGCTGCTGCTGCTGCTGCTGCTGGAGGCTGTTGCCGTTTTTGGGCAGATGTGGTTGTCTCGTTGTTGTTGTGAGAAGGAGGAAGCTGCTGCTGCTGAGGTTTAGATTTAGATGGGAACACGTTGGGGGGTCGAAGGTTCACCTGAAGGACACGGACATTGGCAGGGGGAGCAGGTGGAACAGCCAGAGATGAGGCTGCTGGTGCTGGTGCTTCGTCAGGAGCCTTTCGAGTAGTCCGGTTCGGCGAGCGACCTACTCGGGTAACGGTGACGGTGAAGCTATCAGTTGGCTCCAGCTTAATCGGCACTGTGTCTGACTGCCTCTTTGACTGTCCTTGGCTCACAGTCGAACCACCATTCACAGACTGCTGGCGTTGTTGTTGTTGTTCGGCATTGTTATTGCTGCTGCTGCTGCTGTTAGTGTCGATGTTGGCCTGAGGATTCACAGCAGGGCCATTTTCGGATGGAATAGCAGCCACAGAAGCAGCAGCAGCAGCAGCAGAACTTGCTGAGCCTCTAAAGTCGGCGCTCATGGCATTGTTGTCAGTTGATGGCGGAATTACTTGCGAGTTGTAGTTCTCCTCCAAGGTAATCACCTCCACCACNTCTTGCTTTATATTTACTCGGATCAGCCCTTCTTCAGCAGCGTGACTGATGTTGTTGTTGTGGTTGAGGCTGCTGTTGTTGCCTTCTCCATTACCGCCTCTTCCTTCCTCCTCCTCCTCCTCCTGAACGGCCTTCAAGACCTCCTGGTAGATGGCCTCCGAGATGCCCACTATGGTGCCCTTGTCATTGTCGT
>NW_016203995.1:0-2277 GCF_001687245.7 Rhagoletis zephyria
ATGTTTTTTTTTTTTTTTTTTGTTAAACGGGCCTTAAATGATGAAAAATATTTGCATTTAAAATTGTGGTTTTTTAATAATCGCAAACTTAATGGAATGTTTCATGAGGCTAACTAAATCACTTTTACTAAGTTCCAATGAAAACTTATGCGTAATCAAAGATCACACTTTATTGCAATTACAAACAAATTTGAATTCAATCACAAATCAATTAAAAAGAGATTGTCAATTATTCATGTGTATTTTTTATAGTTTCTATTCTTCTGTAGCTTTATTTTGTGGTTATCGTTTTGTTTCTAACTCATTCAGATTTCATTTGCAATGTATTACGCTGCTTTGTTTTTGGTGCTTTTTGCTACTGCGGTGCGTACTTTTCCTGCTTATTAATATAAACTGAAATATACATACACTTTTTTACATTTATTTTCTAAAAAAAAAATTTACTATTTTTTTCAGGCCCACTGCTTTATTTTTTATAAAACAGTGAAAATCGAATGCTTTCCCAATGCCCGATACATAAGGAATGCCACATGTGGCATAAAGGCAATCAGTCGCTACCGATCGCACACGAATATGGAATGCGATATTGTGGATCGTTTGAAAAATGTTTCGGTAAAGTCTCATGTGCACATAAATAAGTGTATGTATGTATATACTATATAACACTATAAATGAGTACCACATTCTTAAACTAATAATAGTTACATATAAAATACCACTTTTAACAGCTTCATTTGCAACTATTTTTGCGAAATACCGCCAATCATTATAAGCCATTTCTGGTCAATGTCACCGCCAATTTGTGCAAAATTCTGGATAGACGAAACTTTCCCGCTTATACAACAATCGTTATAAATATACTAAAAGAAGTATCGAATTAGAATCATAGTTGTCCATATACAGTGAGTAGCTTTTTGTTGTTATTTGGAGCTATCAGTGAATCCAACGTGGTCCGATTTTTTGTGAAATACAGGAAAATGCTATCACTGAATTTGAATAGCTGCGAACTTCACATGCAGATGTACATACATCTTTGTACTTTCAATCCATACGTTCATAAAAAGCTTTAATTCGGATTCAGTGGACGCATTTTCTTAAGCAGGGATTACACGATTTGTACATTTGTATAGATTTGTACAATTTAACAGTTGCAAAGTTGTTGGGGTTGTTGGGACAATTTTTTATTGAACTGAACTCATTGTGAATAAAAATTTCTAGACAACACCACGTTTTGATTACCAAAATATACAAGTCGTGTGATCCCTGCTTAAGATTTCACGAAAATCCGACTACGATGAATTTAATTAAAGCCCCGATTTTTCTAACCCAAGTTCTTTTTGCCATTTCATTCTACTTCTTCAGAAACGCCTGGTGATTAAAAATCTCTTTATTGATGACAAGTTTTTACCCATTGAACCACCCTTGGGACTCTATAAGGGCGTTTTTCATTTCTTTGAAGGATTCCCCTACGATGATATAGGTACGGTCATACTTTATGTATAGGCTATTGAAGTGAAGCAATTTAAACGACGTATAAAAGCACCGAAAATGCGAGCACACTGGAATTTGAAATAAAAAATTGGAAATTAAAATAAAATTTGCATTAATATCATTTGCCATTAGAGGGGCGGATACAGAGTGAGTCGATGGAGCGATGGAGCCTCCCAGGGCTGCGAAATTAAAACTTCGGCTTTCGGCCTTATCACACGATATTTTGTGTCACACAAGATGATTCCCTCGTAGAATCATAAAAATCTGGTGCACTTCGAGAATTTTTTACCAGTTTACCGAGTTGAAAGCATTTTTGACATCTAGGGTAAAAATGCTTATACAGTGACATGTAGACACGGAAAATAAACATAAAACACCTTAAAGGTGATAATGCAAATAATTTACTAAATATGTATAGTCAAATTTAAGAAAAAGAAAAAAACAGAAAAATACCCGCAACCACAAGAAAAGTGTCAAAATGAAAACCAGCAAAATACTGCTGCTCAACTGTACGGCTATCACATCGCCCCATATTCAAATGACACAAAATGGCAATAACATCAAAAGTTGCACAAAAAAGCAATAACGAGAAACCTAAAACGAATGTAATGCGATGATTGCGCAAAGTGTTTTTGAATGACAGAGAATGTGAAAAAAATCCACACTTAAGCATATGAATCGAGTGCATATTTATGTATGTACGTGAGTGCTAAGGAGCGGGTGAATAGTAAAAATATTATGCAGACGTGTTAAGGGTGTCCTGAGTGTACAGGGCGAAAAGGACTA
>NW_016203997.1:0-2277 GCF_001687245.7 Rhagoletis zephyria
CTAATCGATCATTGTCGGCGTGCTTCCCTGCCCAAAATAGTCACTGTCTGCCGCTTGCAAATTGCTTATGCCGCTGCTGTTGTGTTCTTTTTGTTTTGGTTGGCACAAAAAAGAGGAGGAGGCGGAGGAGAACCTGGCTGGACACCACTGAAAAAGAAGAACGGCACTCGGCAAACCAAATTTAATCAGTATTTGTGCCAGTGGCAGCTTTGGCACAGCAGTGACGCAAAGGCAACACCTACTGCCAGTATTAATGATGCAGAAAAGAGAGAAAGAAAAGTTTGGAGCATTTTTTGAATGATAAATTTGTTAAACTCCAGTGGCAAGGCAGCACTAAATGAAGCAATTTGATTGGCACTGTAGTAAAATAAAAAATAAACAAATTTTTTCAATTGTACAAAAAATGCTTTGCAGAAAACTCAATACACATGGCCATTTAATTGGAGAAAAATCTTAAGATTAGGAATACTTTGCTGCCCACCGTTTTTGCATGACCACCCTAAACACTGGTGGAACACTTGCCACATGTACATTGGTTTTTTTCTCTGCTTTATAAAAGTTACTAAATCAGCGTGTCAGTGATGCATACAGTAGTGCACAAGGCGACTTTGCATACAAATTTCTAGCAAGCACCTCTGCTNCATACTTTGCTGGCCACCGTTTTTGCATGACCACACTAAACACTGGTGGAACACTTGCCACATGTACATTGGTTTTTTTTCTCTGCTTTATAAAAGTTACTAAATCAGCGTGTCAGTGATGCATACAGTAGTGCACAAGGCGACTTTGCATACAAATTTCTAGCAAGCACCTCTGCTCAGTTATAAATACTGCTTTTGTAGTGTTCACTTTATTGCAGCTACTACTGAAGTTTAACTTTCTAGGCTGTCCATTGACAATTACTTTTATGGATGCAAATTCTCTGGTGATTGGGAAAGTTTTTGTCTGGGTGTGTTTGTATTGTCTGTTTGAATTTATGGCCAAAATGAAAACGTGATGTTTGCTTTTATCTTTATTTTATGCCGTTTTTATCATTTTATAAATTTCTTTTGCTTTTTAAAATTGCTGTACTGCATCAAATGAAAACTATAAAAAACTAGACCAAATAAAAATTTAATCATTTAAGTACACCTGAGAAGTGTTTGTTTTAGTGGACAGAAAAAAAACAAAAATAAGCATTGCCTAGACACAAAGTTTTTTTAATTTATCAAAGTGAATGTTTTATTTGAAAATGACATCATTTTATGAGCATGCTTGAAGAGGAAAAGAAAAAATAATTTATATTGTTGCATTGTTGTTTTGCTGTTGCTGTTGNTTTGAAGAAGAAAAGAAAAAATAATTTATATATTGTCGCATTGTTGTTTTGCTGTTGCTGTTGCTGTCTGCCGTTATAAAGTTGTCAAGGGAAAATCACCCTGCTAAGCTTCTTTCCTTACTAAATCTTCAATCTAAAGTGCTTTCCTATCGTTACCAAATTCCCGCACGAATCGTAGCAGTCGTCTGATCGGGGCATGAACAATGATGATTCAGGAATTATTTTAGACAGAAGCACTGTTTTTTGTTGATGGCAGTAGAGAGATGAGTCGGCGGAGGATGAAGTCAACGATGACGGTGGCAGCAATAATAAAACTGTTTAACTCTAAAGCTAGCCATGGCAACAATTGACGGCAATGAGGTTTTCTCCTCATTTCATTTCCACTACTTATCACAACGTTCAATGTGTCTTTTTTCCAATGAATCAGCTTTATTTGCTCTCCTCATCTAATTCAGCTGCGCTCGTTGCCCATCCAACAGCGGGGCAATGCCACTTTTCTGCATTGCATTTCCCCGTCAGAACTGTACGCCAATGCACCCATTTATCAATTGTCCTCTCTGACTGTCTGACTGTCTCGTTTTACTGCAGTTTGCTGTGCTCTGGGCAAAAGCCTCCACCATTGCCTGTAAACACACACAGTTTGGTGGTAGGACACGTCACCGATGGCAGTGGATATAAATCTTGTTGTCTGGACAATGAAAAACAAGAGCAACAACGACATCAGAGCATCTATCTATAAGTTGCAATGACGCCTGTCGTCCTGCATACAAAGGGAGTTCTCCTGTCTCAGTCAGAATGCCATTTTGTTGACCATTTCACCACAGCAGAACCCGCCCCTAGTAACGGTTAATTTAAAGGCCATTTGAAGAGCAGTCCATCTTTGCCGACTGTCTCATTTTCTTTTACTTTTGCCTTTGCTTCTTTTTGTGCGCCATTTATTATATCATTTGTCGGCAAACTGG
>NW_016203998.1:0-2276 GCF_001687245.7 Rhagoletis zephyria
TTTTTTTTTTCCAAAACAGAACACTGTGCACCGCTCTGAGCATTATTACGAGTACTCTTGTTTGCAGCAATGTTGAGAGAGAAATTATGTAACAAAAAATGTACAAAATACTTTGAAACAAGCAATGAGCAACAAGGTGGCGAGGAGCGTAGTGAGCACATATTTTGCCGCTTAAAAGGCGAATGACACATAGGGCGAGTGGAGCTGGTGGAAAGGAGTGCGGAAAAGCTAGAAGACACACACATTCGTGCAAATTGCTAAGGTGGAGAGAAATCACGACGAAATGACAAACCCTAAAATGAAACACTGCCTTAAATGCCATCGTTTGTTCAGTGTATCAAATAACATTTAGAGCGAGGCCTATTTGGTAGGTGCTTGCAACGTTGGAAAGTGGTTGATTAAAGATCCCTCTAAAGAAGAGTACCAGTTAAACTTTAAATACGAAACCAAATAGTTTTTAATTATTTGAAGCTTGCGGGTTAATGCGTATGACATCGTAGGTTTGCAGAACGTTTCGCACGAATAACATTCAACTTCTAAATTTATTTCTAAGTGATTTCCGATTTCTGTATTACTCTAAGTAGCCTAGGAAATGTTCTTTTACGTTGTATAACAAACGAAGAAACTAAAGACATAGGAAATAATGTTCTCTTGTAGAACGGATGCAGAGGAGACGAAGTCTACTATTAACTGAGGTACACTTTTTGAGCTCCCAGACCCTGAACCAGAGATAAATACCTAAACTTGCTTATGAAAGACCAGTAAAGCTGAACATGGCTTTTTCAATAGATGATTAAAGATCTCCAACGCGAAACCCGATTTATAGAAGGCATATGAATTCTAAGGACTAACGACTTAATTATGATTTTGAGGAAGATTTACGCGCCTTTACGCGTTGGCGACGGCGAGTACGGCAGGCGCTGGAACAGTGGGTTGTATGAGCTTTACAACTACATGGACATAGCGATAAGGGAATTTTATCTCATAAAGAGATCTAAGTTTGATGACACCCAGGTGGGTTGCCCCTTAGGAGTTTTTTTTTTTTCGAAAAAGGAGCTTATCGAAATCTCTTTAGCGGATATATCTCGCTTTTTCGCATGAGAAAGGTCTAAGAGCTGCTAAAAGATTTGGAAAGCAGAATTTATTCGCGGCTTTTGGTTCAAAGGCCGAGTTAAAAAGACATTAGCGCTTGTCACCTAGACTGTTCCGGTTGGTCACCTGAGTTAGAAAACATACTGACTTGTTGTGAAAGCGAAGGAACTCGAATTCATTTCTTTTTGGTTGTGCTTGTTTCTGAATTCCTCAAGTTACAAACTATAATTTTGGTATTTCTCTAGAGAAGCTTCTACACCTGTCTGGTTTGGTTTACTCTCAAAACTTACCATGGCGTCAGAGTAGGGGTCTATGTCGAAGGGGTCAGTGTCGAACTTAATAGCAATTCCTCTATGACGAACTTCGTATCTTCAACCAGGCATAATAAACTTCCCAGGTGTGAGGAATATAACTTTGCATGAGGTCGAAGTCAATGTCGCTGTCGGGGCTGCTGCACTCTAAGTCTCTCTGAAAGACCCACGTAGATGCGACTACATTAAAATCAATTGTTACAATACGTGTATCAACCGAATTGGTTTCGATAAGGTTTTATACCTTAACTACGTGTAGGAGGTGTTTGAAAAGTTGAACTAAATTAATTTATACCCAAGTTATATGAAATATTACAAATGGTTGTAAAGTGAAAGAGTTTTAAGCAATATTTAGCTTGACAATTTACAATATTTTCGATGTGTCTGAGGGTTGCCATCAGTTTAAAAAGTTTAATTCAAGTTATGGAATAAGTTAAATGAATTACAAGAAGACGGTTATCAATCGAAATGGGTTTAAAACCCTTTATTTCTGAACTATATTTACTAGGGTTGCCACGTGTTTAAAAAATTGAATTCATCTTAATTCATCAGTTTTTTAAAATATTTATAACAGTGTCACACGAAAGATATTGAAGAAGATTTTAGTTCGAAAATTGTTTTGAAGAGGTTTGCCGCCTGTTCTGAAATTCGAATTTAGGTTAATTATAACAAATTATATGCAGCTTTAAAATCTGTCTATCAAACGAACGAGTGCTTAGAAATCTTTAGCTTGAACGTTTAGAATCTCTTTTAGGGTGCCTGAAGAGGGTTGCCACCGGTGAAAAAATTAAATTAAAATTATTTAATAATCCATTAAGATTGTCAAAATATGGGTATCAATCGAAATTTGTCTGAAAATAATTTTATTCTGAA
>NW_016203999.1:0-2276 GCF_001687245.7 Rhagoletis zephyria
AAATTTTGCTGAAAATAAAATTGTGGAAAAAAATTCTTTAAATATTTACGATGAACGCATCTCTCTCCTCTCTTTATTATCTGGTTACTTTATGGAAATCTTGTGTTTTCAATTATTCATTGACTTGTCTGTTGCAGATACTTAGGCGTTCAAACGTAAGTAGGTACATATTTTGTGTGGAAATTTTGCGAGTGCTTTTGTTATTGTTCGAATAGCAAACCACTACATTTCTGTTTATGATAAAGCTATGTAGCTATTAGATTTTCGAAATGCTTTTAAGGTGCAAGCATATAAAAAGATGTCTGTGCGTTAATGGATATTTGTAATCATAAAATTATAATGGAGTGTTAAGTTAATTCACCTGAAGGAATAACTCTACGCATTTTGTGGAATCAAATAATAGCCGAGCTGACAGTTTATGAGTTGCGTTAAATGCAAAATTGAGGAGTACTGTGTGGCTATAGAAAGTATTTTTTTTGGGGCTTTTCATGAAAAAGCTCCAACTCAAGAGTGATGTACGGCGGCAGTGTGATAACTAAATCTCGGATTTCTATGCAAAAAAAAAATAAGCCTAAAAAGGTGTGCCACCATAACTACAACCAAATACAGTCAGCGTCAAAAATATGAATACCCCGACATTTTGACGTATTTATTTATTTATATTTTTCATACCAAATTTTTCTTTTCTTTTACAAAAATATAATTCAATCAACAGCAAAAACCTCAAGAATCATTTTTTTTTTTAATTTCATACAGAGCTCGGGAATCCAAGAAATACCAAAAATTTTAGCATAATGAAGTCGCTAAAAATTGGCATGGTTTTGCAGAATATTTTTTGTCGAGGGTGTTGCGCATTTCCTTCTATATAAGGTAGGAACAAAATTTATTTTTATATACGAAATATAAGAAATCGAATTAAAAAACTGAAAATGTTGATAAAAATTTTCTGGTATAAATATCTTGCATTTTTTAGAGTGCTGTATGAAGTTAAAAAAAAAAAACTGATCCTTGTGGAAAAAACTGTTTTATTTCCTCATATGATCATCACCTTTTAGCTCAGCACACTTAGTCCAGCGTTTTTCGGATTTTTTACTCCTGCCAAATTATAGATTTATTCAAGGTTCTAAAAATGGGCGTTTTTACACCAAGATATCTTCCGACCGTGTGCAGAGGATTCGAGAACCGTCAAAAGCCTCTTCGCTGAGGATAGTATAAAATTGGCTACATCTGTCTCAGCTACATTCAAAGCACCTTTAGCAGGGGGCATCTCCCTAGCTTATCTCCAAGAGGTGCTTCCCTATCTGATGTCCTTTTTAATACCGCATTTCAGGGCACGCTTAGCGTGGAGTCCCTAGCGGTACATTGGCAGAGAGTAACGTTCCGTTATATACCCAACGTAGGGAAAGAAATCCTTCGTCCTCTAAACTAAAAACTACGAGTAGAATCGTAGACAGTTATAGCATAGATTTTTTGGAGGAAACTCTTTACGTAAATAGAAACCAAAATACCTATCTTTCTCGAAAATTTACCAGCCATGCTCTTCTGAATCTCACAAGGTGGGTTGGTAATATAATTAAGTGGGTATTAGTATTGGAACTCTCCTGAAGATAAACTGAGTTTTCCGATCGAAAAATATTGGTTTTCAAGAATTCTATAAAAAAAATAGGGGAGTATTATTTTCTATATAGAACAATCCTAGATGGTGAGGGCATTAATATTCCGACTTTACTTTTTCACGTGCTTTATTGGGCCATACTTATCTACCAACGTGATAGACAAACCATATGGATGGAACTTGTTAAAATCGTCGCTTAGTAGCAACATATTAAAAAAAAAAAATTAAAAATCACACAACAATTAAACTGCAAACTTCGCACCTGGGAGCTAGCAGCTCTCAGCCCAACATTTGAAACCTTTTGAAAAACTGTATGCAAATGATGTACAAAAACCACAATTACGTGCATGTGTTGAACTTGCAATTGTCTACGGCAAGAAGAGTGCAAAAATCATAAACTACTAGAATTCAAATGCACTCGATTGTATGAGAAAATTGAAAATTTTTCACAATNAAAAAAAAACGAAGAATTGCAACTTGCATAAATTCCGTTTATCTGCCAAAGCACTCGGCACTCAACTCACACACACGCCACAGGGTGTTAAATACAAATGTACACAATAATTTAGTATTTGGAATACAACCTACCCCATCTTACGCCTTCGAACAGCTACAGGTGCATGTGCAATACAATTACATATGTATTTACCTGCCTGTGTAA
>NW_016204000.1:0-2276 GCF_001687245.7 Rhagoletis zephyria
TGGCTAGCATTGAAGAGGAAAGGAACTGAATGATAAACCAATTGAGGGTGATGCACTGAGGGGCAACAAATGAAGAGAATGGAAAGTGGTGTTGAGGAACACCGCCACCGTCTGCTGACCACCACCACCACTACCGATGACCATCATTCGCCGCTCACACCTGCCGATCATTCACCTGTAGTGGTGATGGTGCCGCCTGAGCACTGTCAGCACCGGTTGTCATCAAGCAAATGTGGGCAACGGTGCAGTCTGCACGATTGCACCTTTCTCTTTTAACTCTGATTTACTATCACCACTATCACCACCACCACCACCGGTCGATCAAACCAATTTGGTCAGCAATCGCCTGTGCACTAATTGAAAGGTCCACCCAGTCATCCATTAGGATAAATTAATTGATGCCCCGCGTGCCTGCACACACACACACACACACACACATTTCCTCGATGATACATCTTCTGATGATGATCAGCGTCTCAGTTCGGCACTTTTTCTCCCTTTCTCTTTAGTCTTTTGCCGTCCCTGCGGTCAGCATCAGCGGTTGCCAGGCTGAACAAACTGCACACACACACAGGTCAGTTTGGCAGTGGTAATAAATGACGACGTTGATCTCGATTGCTTGCGACGGCAGCAGCAGCATCAGCACCATCACAGCGGGACCACTTCTCTGCCGTCTAACGGTATTTATAAGCACAGTCAGCTAGACATACAGACAGACAGGCTCATTTGTTTGCCGCCGCATCCTCTCTCTCTCTCTCTCTCTCTCTCTCTCAGCTTTTTCTTCCCTCCACTCCTTCTGTTGCATCAATTAATAGCGGTGAATTAATCACCTCGTCGTCGACTTCGACTTTTTGAGCTTGCAACAGGACTCGGCGGTGGCGGCGGCAGCATCAATCTGGTCAACCAAGAACGGACAGCAGCAGCAGCAGCAGCAATCGGTGCACCTCATTTGCTCGTCTATTAATACAAGCAAACAGGCAACAGCAGCAACGGCTCTTGTTCTACTCAACAAGTGCTGCCGAAAATGGTGATCCTATGCGCTGGAGAAAGCACTTGCTGCCGTTGCCGCCACTGTCCCCTCCACCGTTGATTAATCATGGCGCATATTCATGCACCATTCTGGCATACTCTGCTGTGCTCATGTGTCGCTGCTGTTGCTGCTATTAATAGTGCAAAACCGCCTAATTAAGAAAGTGAAACAGAAGATGAGGAGGAGGAGAAGAAGAAAGAGGATGGAAAAGGAAACTGACGGCGATTGCATCACTTTTCCCTGATCTTCAATCTCCATCTTCTTCTCTGCTTTCATCCATTCAACATTCCATTCATTCATTCGTTTNATTGCTGCCGTTGCTGCCACTGTCCCCTCCACCGTTGATTAATCATGGCGCATATTCATGCACCATTCTGGCATACTCTGTTGTGCTCATGTGTCGCTGCTGCTGCTGCTATTAATAGTGCAAAACCGCCTAATTAAGAAAGTGAAACAGAAGATGAGGAGGAGGAGAAGAAAGAGGATGAAAAGGAAATTGACGGCGATTGCATCACTTTTCCCTGATCTTCAATCTCCATCTTCTTCTCTGCTTTCATCCATTCAACATTCCATTCATTCATTCGTTTGTTCTTATTCACTCTCAACTTACCTGTTGGGCATTCTCGCCGTCGTCCGAGGCGTACGTCGTTATGTACTGTGTGCTGCTTTTTGGCGTCTGCTGCTGCTGTTGATTGCTGCTTCCATAAACGTCACCTGAGTTCTGTTGTTGTTGTTGCTGTTGCTGTTCACCACCTTCCTGATCCTGCTTCTGCGCAGGAAAGTACTTGCGAAAGGCCTCATCGACGGACATTGAGATGGGCGTAAAGCCGCCATTGTCACCACTGTTTGAGTTTTCTCCTCCACTTGCAGCTCCACCACTGCCATCTACAGCTGTTGTTTTGCTGTAGTACGGACTGTCCATCTCATGTGAAATGCTGGTCGCCTGTCCATAGGTCTGGTCACTTTCATGGGCGTTCAGCAGTTCACCATGGTTAGTGGCACCACTGTCGCTCATTCGGTACACCGAGGGAGAGAACTCTCGCGTGACGACGCCTGATGAACTTCCGGTGCTGCTGTGCTTGTACGCCGAAGAGATTGACGGCTCAAAGGTCAGCTGAGCCTGCTCGGCGGCGTAGTTGGCAAAGGCTTTCTGGTGGTCGGATTGCTGAGTTGAGGAGGAAGAGGAGCTGGACGTCTTTGGCGGATTGCGCATTCCAAACTCAGGCACCACTTGTTGCTGCTGCTG
>NW_016204001.1:0-2276 GCF_001687245.7 Rhagoletis zephyria
TGACCCAAGGCTCCACTCGGATTGGTTACCGCATCTCGCACATGGGTTGCTCACGTTGCCCAGAGTGCGCGAACGAGGACGCAAGAGTCGGGATTGATTATAGCCATGCAACTGTAACTGCATACCCAGCGCAACGACTATACCCCATTGCACTCCAAAACAATCATTCAATTCTTTTTATGTATATATATAATACGTGTACTGAATTTCAAGCAAATATGTTAATTCAGGCAAAAAGCTTCCTAGGTGCCAAATTTCAATCAAATCGGACCATGAATAAGATTTTTTCGAAAAGATCGCTCCTTGGTCCGCCTCCGGAAAATAGTAAATTTTTTTGGCCTCTGACATGGTGGCTCCTGGAAGCTATTTACATAGAAAATTTAACGGAAAATTTAGCAGAAATTTTAACCATCTGTAGGCTGCTGCGGTGTAGTAGTTAGAAGTAAACACTACCATTCCACAGGGCCTGGGATCGAGCTCTGATTCCGAGTAACATCAACAATAAAATTGTGTTTATTCGTTATATGGAAGCAAATGCGACAAAAAAAAAGAAAAAAAATCAAGGGTAATTTTTAGCCAGTTGAAACTTGCACATTATTTGACTAAAATTGAATGGGCTATAAAAATGTGTACTCAAAAAAATCTAACACTTCTGAGAAAGAAGTTTGTAGCAAGGATGATAATTTGTTCAATTTTCGTGTAGGTTTTTATAAAGTTTTATTTATAGCATTGACACATTAAGTTAAACTTTTCATCTTTTGTCAAATAAATTTAATCTTTTGACAAACAAAATTAATCTTTTGGCATATAAATTTAATCCTTTGGCAAATAAATTTAACCTTTTGGCAAATAAAATTAATCTTTGGGCAAATAAATTTATTCTTTTGGCAAATAAAATTAAACTCTACTATAGTACTAAACAGTGTTTGAAAAAGTAAAAAATACATTAAAAAAACTGCTGTTGTTGTGCTAGGACTGTATTTTTTTAAGTTTTGACGCTTAGCTTTACTGCGCCAATATCAAGAGTTAACCTCCCGAGGGTCCATTCCCGTTTTGCGTTATCGTTAAGTGATAAAATTGACACCTTAACACCGCATTTATTTCGGTGGNTAACACCTTAACACCGCATTTATTTTGGTGTTAATTTTACACTTTTCACTTCACTTTACGATAACGCAGAACGGGAATTGACCCTCAGGATAGCCGAAAGGTAGTTTTTGGGATACGCATGTAAGATATAAGTGGGCGGTGCCACCCCCATTTTCCTAAAAATT
Organism: Rhagoletis zephyria; assembly: GCF_001687245.7. NCBI lineage: Eukaryota > Metazoa > Arthropoda > Insecta > Diptera > Tephritidae > Rhagoletis > Rhagoletis zephyria. The sequence continues at coordinate 1,275 of NW_016204001.1, forward strand.
CCTGAAAAGCCACTTTTTTGCTAAAGAACGATTGTATATGTATATCAATTTTGAATAAATATTGATGAATTCCTTAGCTACACTGCTCAAAAAATCTGAAAGTCCAGTACATATACAATATAAATTCAAGGCCGTATTTAAGAAAAGTCTCCTAAATTCGACAATTTTAATGCGATTGCAATTAGTGAGGTAACAGTTTATTTGAAAATAGATTTAATTTTAAACAGTATTGCATATTTTGAAATTGTGGAAATTATCAATGGTCAAAATTTAAAAAATTAACAGAAATATAGTTTTTTTTGTTATTTTACCCCATAAAAAATCCCAACAAGCCAAGTCCGAAAATAGATTATTAAAAGTCATTTTAAAGGCCTATATATCCTCTTCTCAGATGACATTCGATCTTTGCCGCAATTGAGTCAAAAATAATCATTCAAAAACTCGTAAATCTACAAAACCGTATTTTTTAACCTAAATCGACAGGTCGCGAACCTATAAATGGCCTTTAAAATATCTATAAAAATAGGCATAATATTTCTCATAAAAACGAATAAAATTAGGGTGTAGGGTCTTGAAATTTCAAAAAAAAAAACATTTTCGATGAGCATCCTAATGTACATATGAGCGTATGAATATAATGGATTTTTTTTTTATCCTGCGTTTGAAAATGTATTAAGGGAGTTCAAGATTTGTAGCATTTTAGATGTTTTTTTTTATCCCATTTGGCCATAACGCGTAGGTTTGGTTGAAATAAAATGCGCCAGATAGTTTGACGAATATTTGAGACCATGCTGTGACAGAACTGTTTGAAAGTGAGCAGTCAAATCAACAGAACAGAAAAACCGAAAAAAACATTTCAGCTATCCTGCAGGTTAACTCTTCATATTGGCGCAGTAAAGCTAAGCGTCAAAAGTAAAAAAAAAAATGCATTCATAACACAGCAGCAGCAGTTTTTCAGTGTATTTTTTACTTTTTCAAACACTGTTTAGTACTACGGTGGAG
>NW_016204002.1:0-2276 GCF_001687245.7 Rhagoletis zephyria
TTGACACTTCTCGCAGCGAAGCAAGCCTGCATTGGGCCAGCACCTTAAAGATTTTTTTATGATTGTAAAACAATTTATATAATTATGTAAGTAGATAAGTGGGTGCATAGAGTATACTTATCTGTAGCTAATAATCAACAAGATATTTTTAAACACACCTTACAGCGCAGGTTCACTTATGCAAATCTTCATAAATATATGCTCAACGATTACTTTTCATAGACATTTGCATATGCACATATATGCATCAGGATCTGTTTTACTTTGCCTTGCGTCATAATTTTTTTAAAACTCGAACAGACAGCACACAATTTAAGAGCTTCCCACAAGGATTGTGTGGTTAACACAAAACGCATTTATTGACAACACATTCAGACAAGTTCACTTTTATATTAGTATATATGTATGTATGTTAGTACATTAGGCCGTATTTCGATGTATGTGCCGAAAAAAATTTAATTTGCTCCAAGCTTTTTGAGCACTCTATTTCATGAAAATCTTTTTTTTTCGATATCCTCAGAAAACGGTTTTTTCTATAACATTTTTATTTGCTGTTCAATTTTTAATAAGTGGTGCTCATTTTAAAAAGGTCAACATACTTCCCCCTGAAGAGATTATCATACTAAGAAAAGCGTCATCTAAATGTGTGTATTTTTTCAACATAAGAATTTGCAACCAAATAATGTAACTATTACCAAATCACATTTTGAGAGAAATTTATTTAGTAGACGTAACTAAACTATTTTCTCAGATCATATCACATTAACCCAAAAAATGATTTTTTTTTGTGAAAGCGCCACCCGGTACGCAATATTAGATATATGTCAGAAAAATAATCTCCATGTCAAATTATAACACATCTTCAAGAAAAATTTTAACCCGTTTTCATTAAACAACGGCGAACTATTAGCAATAATAAAACATTTCACTTGTAATAAGTAAATATGTAATTAAATCAGATCATTTCTGGATTCAAGTTTGCTGTATGATATCCGGCTATTAAGCTTGGAAAATATACACCCAGAAAAAAGGCAGCTAAATATATTTCCCTCAACACCTGATTTGATAAACATAACCACATTATTTGTTGATAGAAACATACTTATTTAGTTGACGTAACTAAACTCTTCTCAGCGTATGTATAGCCAAGGCGCTCTTATTCACAAACTCCGTTAGAAGATTTACTTACAACGCGAACTAAGCGCCTCAGTATTTTGTGAATGGCACTAGATGCCTGCAATTAAAATAATTACACACATATATGAGACCTTGAGTGCCAGAGGAGCCTAACTGGTATTTAAAAAAAAGTTGAGGTGCAGCTTAAACTGCATTACCAGAATCGAAACGGTAATAGCCCGAGGCAGGCCCTTTTGCTATAATATGTTATAGATGCAATGAAGTTTTTAGGAAAAGACCGCATTTATTTCTTATAGATCCTTTTCATATTACTAAAAAAAAAAAATTGTAGATAGGCTCCTTTGTCCCTCATGGCCTTATATGTAGATATATCGTAGCTAGCTTTGTAACGTCAACTAAATATTCTTTTCTCGACACATCATTTGGTTATAGTTATTAAATCTTGTGTTAAGATAAATATGTATAATTGGCTGACTTTTTTCTGAGTAGAAAAGTATTTTCACATAAAAATATAATCTCAACCTAAGCTCGTTTTTAATCACCCCGTTTTCACAGGAAAATCTCGAATTATTAGCTATCAAATATGTTGGGCTTGGTATGCTCACATCTCAAGGAATCCTTCTTTGTGCCACCGTGATCTGCTATATTAAGCAATTTAAATATTTTCATTTTAACTTAATATTTGCTTGAAAATACCTTTACAAACCTCTTTTCCTTGCCAGCTTCTATTTTTGTTTACTTTTGCATTTGGCATTTCTCCCCATCTTCGCAAAAATAGTCGATAAAACTAGGTTGGACACCGAAAATATGTCGCTTAAATCTGAACAAAACAGCATATCAAAAAATTTTCTCAAAATTCTGAAGAAAAATCTGAAAATTTGGTGAAAATTTTTCGAATTTTTATAATTTNCTTTTTTACTCGAACGGCATTTAATAGCTTGAGTAGTGTTTATTTGTGCTAAAGTGACTTTTGTGCTTTTGCGTGTGTAAACACATCTTTCGTGTGAAGTATGTACCAGACTTATTTGTCATTCAGTGGCCGAGCTGAGCTTTTCTTTCAATATGCGACGTTCGTCTAGATATTGCCACTGAAATGGATGGGTCTACAGTTTAATGCCATTTTCGAACGGCAATTTGTT
>NW_016204003.1:0-2276 GCF_001687245.7 Rhagoletis zephyria
GGTCGCTCAAAGCGCTCAAAGTTTTCCATGTATTTTATGTTTATGGGAAAAAACACTTTTAGTCGAAAGGGTATGGAGGTTTTGAAAATCAATCAGCCTTATCATGAGTTTTATTTTCCCCGAATCGGTTCACTTTTCACTTTTGGTTGCGATGGTTTTACTATGGGCGGATGACAAATTATTGGATGAATTTTTTCACGCGAAATTCAGAATAAGGGAAAATATTTTTTCGATCGGAAAACTCTGGTTCTTTTCAGGAGACTTCGAATAAGAATACCCAATTGTTTATGTAACCATTTTTTAATACTACACTGAGGGAAAAAAATATTAAAATCAAATAGAAACGTAATTGATCTTATTATAAACGTCAACGAAAGTACTGTATATTGGTAAATATTCAATTCAATTACGCGCATTTTAAAATGACCGCGTTCGTACTGAAAAAGCATCCGTGAAGTGAATAATCAAGAGAAAAACAAAAAAAAAAATTAAGTTGCATGTTGCCTGCAGTGGAATTCGAACCAGACCATCTCCGGATATCAAGAACTTGTGGCAAGCATCTTTGCGCACTCAGCTACACCCAGGCATATAAATTTGCTTTCAAATGTTGAATATCCATCAACATTACAGCACGCGATTTGCTATGTATGTATGTGTGTGTTGTCACCGCCCTCTCAGAGCGGCGCTCTGCATGCTTGGGGTGCGTATGTACACTTACATATACATACTCAGATGTGAACAGTCAAATACGTGCGTAATAAATTTTGTATGAAAATATTATTTTTAAATACGAACATTTTGAAACGATAATCAAATATAAAGTATTCATTTTTACTATGCCTCAGTGTACAGACTTTTTCCCCATGCATAGTTGGACCACCCAAATGTACATGCATACATACATTGATATATACTGCGAGTAACGTATAGGCTGTGTACCGACGAGTGGTGGTGGAGCATGAGTGGCAGGGCAGTGACGGTCTTTCTTTCGCTGTTTCCTCGTTGGGTTATTTGTTTGGTCATTTGCCTTCAGGCTAACAACGATAACAGTTTTGTTGCAGTTGCAGTAGCAGTTGTTGTTGTTTTTGTTTTCATTTTATTTTGCAGTTACTTATTATTTCAGCTGTTGTCAAGCTTGTTGATGTTGCTGCTGCTACTTTTACTGATATTACAGTCCTTTCCAAGGTTGGTAAACGGGAACGTTACCTTTTGTTATGTTTATTGTGCCGCTTTTCCATTTGAATGTGTGCGCTAAGACATGGTAAACGAGGGTATCCGTTTTTATACCATTCATGAAGATGAAATCATGTTAAAGCTTTGTGGTTGCATGTCGGCGTCGAGCGATTGCAGAGTGCAAATGAAGTGTAATGCAGAGACAACGCACGATTGAGAGAATACAAAGGTTGCGCCGATCTCAGACCGCTATTCCTCTCTTAACGAATTTGACAGAATCGTTGTTTGCATGACGTCACACTGGTGCAACTTGGTTACATTTTTCTTGCAACATTTTTTCTTCTTCTACCATTTTTGCTCACGTTTTGGCATTTCTCTCTCACAATTGCACCAGTGTGACGTCACACAAAAGTTATTCTCAAAAATCCTCTCTGATCGGCGCAATCTTGTATTCTATCATTCTAGCCGCTCTCACTTCAAGACCGAATGGCGCGTTGGAGAGACCCACCCTCGCGAGATGAAAATGCTATCCCCAAATACCACGATTGAGAGAGCTACCCCTTCAAAGGAATATGATACTTGACCTCCGCACCAGTTGCTGTAAGACGAAAAGGAACTCTCACCCAGCCTTGAGGGCGAGGCAGGAGCGGAGAGCTTTTGTGACAGAGAGTAATGCAGCGGCATCGAGTATCCATTGGTCCCACTGACGCCTATCTACTGCGAGATGAAAATTCGAATCAAGCGCGGGGTGGCCCTGTTCATAAGAAACACTTCAGAGATGACCCAATAAAGTGTAGAATCTACGCCTGTTGGATACCTGTCCTGGTGGACTAACATGGGGCCGAGCGTTGATTCTTCTATCACGAACAAACTCCTAAAGGGTAGTTCAATAACGGCCACTGGTGTAAAAGTACCTCCCATAAATAAGCCTATCACAGGCATAATAGGCGATAGCCCTTCAACAACAAAATGTAAACAACAATACACCTCTGTCTAGCTATGCTGAGACGACAGCTCAGGTAGTAGGTAGCTGATATCACCTTTCATACACCTAAATAAGTTTGGTGACAATCCACAAAAATGGAACCAGTAAAGGGCGCTAA
>NW_016204004.1:0-2276 GCF_001687245.7 Rhagoletis zephyria
CGCCACAAATCGGAGGAGAAGCTCAACCAAACACTAACATATGTGTAAGTGCCAATCTATTATTATTATTAATATGTATATTATAAAAAAAATCCAACAAAAATAAAATATACAGTTTTTGAAAATCTAAGTACAAGTTTCAAGTGGCTAAGAACTCTCGTTGAGTTTTAAGAAATTTTTAAGTGACAGAGCTAGGCATTCCATATAAAAACATTTTGATTAGACGTTATATGGAAGAAAATGTCTAACTTGCATAAAAAAATGTATCATTGTCAAACCACTGTGCGTTGTGATCAAGCTTAGCTAACAAGAGGCCCAGGAAAAGCGTTGCTTTGTCGAGTTCAGACCGAAGGGAGAGTGGTGTTACCTAAGTGGATTTGAGGGGTACGCTGAAGCAATTGTTTTCTATGTGGTGTGGTTCAACTGTAATTATGACATCCATGGGGACTTAGAAGTTTTCTGTCGTGTTGCTATTTTTATTGACCAGGAATTATAGTTTAAGTAACTGATCATTATGTCTAAACAACAACAGAAAACAACTTCCAGAAATAAAAATTGAAATGAAATAACCAAAAAAATGCAAAAGTGCAGATTTAATAATAAAAGTTAAATATGTCATACAAATTTTCATTTGACTTAAAAAATGGAAACAGTTCTTTTAGATAAATCAACGAATTCTTGCCCTATTTACAATTTGCCAATTTGCGATAAACCATTTATTTAATATGAGCACCAAGCAAAGCTTCAATTCAGAAAAATTATAAACACCGCAGTGGCACTCCCCCATGGACAACCCCGCCTGTCCAAAATTTGCCATTGTCAAAATGCTAGCTTGAAACTGCAAAGTTCACAGAGCGGTCAGCGCCACCGGTGTTGGTCATTGTTCATAACCTGGGAGTAATTTTAGTTGTTATAGCTATTGTGTTATTTTCGGTTCTTTTTTACTCGTATCTGATATTGTTTTTTCTAAATTTTTTTTTTGTTCCACGCTAAACGCAGCGTTTGTTTATTCGCTTTTGTTTTCTTTTTTTTTCTTATTATGGTCTGTCTTTTGTGGCCTGGTATTCCCAGAATCTGATTTAACTCCGCCCCACAATTCTTTTCCTTAGGATTTCTTCATTGCTGTCAGTGAAAAACAGAAGAAAATTAGAAAAAGACAAAACAGCAAAAATAAATTGAAGCTCACAATCATCGTTGACAATTGTCTACAGTCCCAATGGAGTTTGTTTCCAACAACACTGAAATCAACGCAGCAGCGGCGCGGCAGCTTTACCAAGCTGCAAACAAAAATACTTTGCAACAAATTGCACTAAACGATTTTCTTGTTTCATTCTAAATGACATTTCCGCTTTACTTCTGTGTTTTTCAGTTGAGGAAACTTTAGTTATAAGTAAATAGTATTTTCTTTTAAATATTTAAAATTCAATTTCAAGCGTACACTTTAAGGCGATTAGAATTGTAATTGAATTTTAGGTTATTTCTATTCATGTACCTATGAACACAGCTCAGAACGCCAAACCTAATAACCAAAATCTTTNATGTACATATCAATTTTAGTTCTGGGGCCAATTTAGTATTTGCTTCTAACTATATCCTAACATTATAATGATTTTGTAACACAACATTTACAGAGCATTTCTTTTGCACATACTTACTATAACTACCCATGATTCAATAATACTTTCTTCATGTAAATATACAACAATTTTTTGAATGAAGTTCAAGTATGCCAAGAAACATTTTTAAAATTAAATTTTAGTTTCTCACATCATAGACATCTTTTACTCAACGCAATTTTTTTCCGTTTGGTGACACAAGAGTTTTAACATTTAACATTTTGTAGTATCTAAATTTATTGAAATTAAAAGATCTTAAATTTCAAAAATTACAAAATAGCTGCGACAAATATTCTGCATGCTGCGATTTTTTTTTTAATTCGTGGTAGACCCTTGAATCTTCACAGATATGTTCCACTTGATGCCAACGTCCATTGACTCTAATATGAACATTCTATTTGAAAACTTCCCAAAGTACTTTTTCGCCTAAAAAAAAATATAATTTTAAAGCTAATATTGTTCAAATACTTAATTCAGTTTTGATTCATTTACTTATTTCTAGAACTCCATCTATTGAAATAAATGCAAAAAAAACTCGTTAGCGTTTTTTTTTTCTGGCGGGAGAAGGGATATTTGCTCAATATATAATTATTTATTTACCCTGCCAAGATAAACCTACTGAAAGTTGCTGAGAACATAACCATACGTATGTGAGACGTA
>NW_016204007.1:0-2276 GCF_001687245.7 Rhagoletis zephyria
CCGTATTTGCTTTGGGGCGAAATTAATTTCTACTTTCATTGCTGCGGCCGTTCAAAATGCCTTCGTTGTAAGCAAATTTTGTAGCTTTTTTGTTGTTGCAAAAGTCGCGATTGCAGTTGTTGCTTGCTACAAGCTACTCTACCAGTCGCTGCAGTGCGTTTAACTACTATTTGAGTTGTTTAAAAGCTGTGTTGCATATTTGCCCATACTTGCAACATGCTGAAAAATAATTGTTTTAAGTTTTTCTTGTTGCAAGTTGTAAAAATAATAGAAAAAAAAATCGGCTAGCATGTGGCAAGTATGACCAAAAGTGCAACACTAGCGAAAAGTGCTGCAGTGGCGTCTGCGAGATACGGCTGCCATTTCATGTGCTATTTGCTAGTTCTTTAACTTAAATATCAGTTGTTGTTGCTTGGTATTTCTGTGAAACGAACATGTTTTTGTTGCAAATGTGGCAAGTTTACTGGTACACAAAATTTATATTTTGGCCTTTTGCTGTAGAAAATTTCATTACTACAGAAGTAATATTTTGTGTTGCTGTTATTGCAACTCGTTCGCAGCTGCATTGCTGCCACATATCGAAAATTTGCCATGTTGCACGTTTTTCTTGTTTTAGCGGTTTTTTGTGCCATCTGTCTCTATTTCATGCTGTCCCACTTAGGTTTTGGTGTTGTTATTGTTGCGAATTTGTGGCCATTTCACAGTGTTAGCATATCGTTTATTTGCCTCACAGCGGCAAGTGTATGTGTTGCAACTTTTTGTTTTTGTTATGCTTGTTGCACCTGAGTCGCTCTCAGCCAACCGCCACATGTCGTTCATTTGTAGCGAAAACAGCAGCTCAGCACTACGTGGCGACTAAGACTACTTCTAGCAACCAGCCATGAATGCATCGCAGTGCCGTGCCGTGTCTCTCCATGCCACATCACCATGTTGCAGCCGTGCACTGTCTAAGCGCGCAAATCACAAACAATGCTGTCACTGCCAGCGCGCTTTGTTGCTATTATCAGCAACCTGGTCTTTATTGATGTTGTTGTTTTTGTTACCGCTACCGCTACCGCTTGCTACTGCCTACTGCATGCCCCATGCGCGGCAGTTGTTGCATGTCGTTATTATCTATTAAATGCGCACATAAAAATCACTCAACTCAATGGGTCGGAGCGGCCAAGCATGCAATACGGTAGCCAATGAATGCCAGCGCTGCACAGCTGCAACCATCCCATGTGGCATGCAACATCTATTAGCTTGCCACAAATTGCAAGCGGCTGCCTGCTGTTTGCCTGCCTACGGTATTGAATACTTTGTAAGAGTAACGCATCCGCTGTGCTTTTGGGCATTGTGTTTGTTTTCGCAGAGGCATGTTGAGTGTTGCATGTGGGGACGGCAACGGCAACGGCAACGGCATCGGCAACTTGCTTTGCCACGCTCGAATCCCATTGAGTGACACCCGGAAAACATCAGCCAACAGCTATGTATTTGCAACAACGATTAGTATGCCAATTTGTTGCTGCCGCTGCCATTGCTTCTGCTGCCACTGGGCAATTACGCTGTCATTTTGCAGCCGCTGCAACAACTACGCTAAAGCCAACAATTACTACAATTACTCAGTGGTGGCAACATGGTTCATCAAAACAACTACAACATACATAAATTATGTTGTCACTCAAATATTAAAGACCAAATAAGGCCACCAACATTACCAGCGACGGAAGTGGCAAGTTGTTGTGGCACATAAGTGGTTTGTAACAAATAGCAAACAATGGTAGCGTGTGTTTTGTGGCAAGTTATGGCCAGTGCTCAAACGTGTCACTTGTCATGTGTACTTGTCNATAATTTGATGCAAATATGTTGCAAAAATATAGAAAGATGTTTGGAACATTTTTGTTGCAACATGTTGCATGCCACAAATTTTTTCTTATGTCTTAAAAAGTCAGTAAATAGTAGTTGCGCCGTATATTTACGTTGCTTCGCTTGTGTAGTAATCTTTGCATGCCACAACATGCGATCAAGTGGCATGCCAACTAACTACATACCTACAAATGTTTACAACTTGCAGCTGGTAGTTAATGAGTGCGGCACAGCAAGCGCTAAAATCTTAATGTGCACTTGATTGTAGTTATTAGTGAACACTGTAGTGGGCGTGGTCATGTTGACGACATATGTACATACATACAAATTTAAGTTGCATGCTGTTGTACGAGTATTTGTATTGCTTTTGGGCGAAGTTGATAAATATCGAGCGTGCTAAATGTGACTGAACGTCTCGGTATACATAGCGC
>NW_016204008.1:0-161 GCF_001687245.7 Rhagoletis zephyria
GCGCATGTAATACACTTGAATTGATATGAAAAGTAATATATGTACATAAATAATAAAATCGATTTCAAAGTTCTACTTTCGCTGTAGAAATTTTTGGTATACGTTATGTAGTTTGACTATTGTCAACTAAATCGAATGCTTTGTATTGCATGCGCTCCACG
>NW_016204008.1:171-2276 GCF_001687245.7 Rhagoletis zephyria
AAATCAAAAGTTATCAAAACAAATTTTATGGGACTGAGAAATATTATTTTCTACTTTTTAGTCCATTATAAAAGCGTTGTATATTAAAAAGTTTTTTTTATATTATTTATTTTTGTTTTCTTTGACACAGAAGGTATACATGAACGTACAACATTTTATTTTAAACTTACGAAATTACCTGAACTATGAGAAGAATTTTCAGAAGCAGCCCACATACATACCAGAGTGACATGCATGGTAGGCGAAAAACATTGATTTGATTAATTTCTTCATTCTTACGTTGGTTTTACAGAAGAATATTTAATCACCAAAATAGCGTGAGATCCCCAGTCTGAATGACATTCAGTCCAACCAACCACAGAGGTGTGAAGATACTCTGTGCTCTAATTTTGAAAAAAGGGTTGTCTCCAGAACAAAAAGACATAGCGAAATAAGTGGGACGATATTTTAAAGCTTTTGTGATGTAGAATTCAGGTAATATTGTCTCGTTGAATAACATAATTTAACCTTTATCTTTAAAATTACCTTGAAATAGAAAAGTTTAGTTTTTCCCGTTTTTCGACGTGAAATCAGTATGCGAGAAATTTTTAACCATTTTTAAAAACATATTTTTGCTGTTCTCGCGGCAAGGAATTCATTTCCACGGTTGCAAAACCCGAAAAATGCGTTTAAATTTGTTTAAGTCTTTTTTCGACACTGTTTTTGGGTAAAAGAAAAGAGAATAACTCAAAAGCTTTACTTTTGAAGGTCGGCTTGAGGTGAGGGTAATTTTTGACTCAAGTAAGTTTGAAAAATTAAATTTCAATTTTTATCTCTGATTTTGTAAATTTTTTCGAAATAGAATATACATACATATGTAAGTGCCCCAAAGTGTTAGCAATATCACGCTTCTTGCTCTCTACGAAAAGAAAGTTTTCGCCTGAAAAGAATCTTACATATGCAAATTGACAAACACCACCCTTTCATCAATTTCTAATCCGTTTCTTATAGAACAAAAAGAAGATATATGTCCAATGTCCTTAACAAAAACAAAAAACAAAAACTTTCGGGCCATTCCAGCGAAGAAAACACCTCAAGTAAAACAAGTAAATTGAATTATTTTGTAGAAATAGATTTTTATCGATTTATTTTTCACTATTTTCTCTATTTTATTGTTATAAATCTATATATAATATGCTGTAATATTTTTGCATCAAGTTTCCAAGGCATTCCTAAGGCATGTACTAAGGTGACAATGCAAAGAATAGTTATACAAAAAGATAGAACCATTCACGGACCTTAAAATGGTGGTAGGTTATTAGAAAAATACATCTATGGTGAGAAGTTATAAGCGTTAAAAAAAATGCTTGGTGAATGTCCCACCCGCCACAGAAAAATTTTTGTTTTTTTTTAACGTAACACACAAATTCTTAAATTTCGCATTGTTTAAATGACGTTCCTTTGTCAAAAATATAATAAATATTCACTTCAAACCAGCAGTGTCCTATGTGCCCTCAAAGGTGACTCGTCGCACCCGCCACAAGCTAAAATATTTTTTTTTTTTTTATTCTAAAATATAATAACGCCGTTAAAGGATAAAATGGTACTTTACATTCTATTGACTACATTCGAGAAAGCCGATATGAACGAAATATTTATAGTTTGTCTAAAATTGGAAAAGGAATCCAACAACTCAGAGAAGCTGGTGTCATCGTTGTCCCACCCAGCACGCTTGGGAAAATGTTAAATTTCTGTGTAAATTATATTATTATGTTTGATACTTTATCATTTTCGTATTAAACTAATATCTAACTTGAAATGTTAGCCGTTTGATACTTGTCAAATTAATAGTTAAAGAGAATTTACTAACAGTTTGAGAAAAAACGAGCTAAAATGTCCCACCCGGAATGCCCCTTTTACGACTTTATACAACTACAGTGAACACAAAGTTTAGCTCTATCCAAATTGGGAAGGACTTCTCCGCGCTGCTCGAGGACAAAAGAAATTTAGACAGGACAGTACAAGCTACCCGTGCATGAATACAATATAAAGTCATTCTGGCAACAAATAAAGGGTCTTCGCGCTTTCGGTCACACGCCACTTTTTAAATTTATAATTTCAAGGTA
>NW_016204009.1:0-2276 GCF_001687245.7 Rhagoletis zephyria
ATATACACTAATTGAGTGCAAGCGAAAATAGTTACATTTGCAGTTAAAATCAGCAAATTTAAGCAACATTTAAACATATCTCATTAATTAAACCAAATTTTCATGTCGAACTTTTAGTTTACCGCATACACATTGGTACTATGCGGCGCGTATGAGTACTTACTTAATTTCACACGATTTCTATAGAGTTATCTATGTACACTTTTAATCACATTAAACTGAATTTCGACTCACTTTACTTGCATTTTTCTCTGCCCTTAGGCTGATCGGCTTGTTCTCAATTCTTAATTGCATGTTTGATTATATGCGTGCCATGCCTTGGTTTGCGGAAAAAGCGCCAGAAGCGGTAAATAAATTTTTATAGATAGCTATTTTCGACAGCAATTACGTGGCATAAATTTTTATTGCCCTTTCATTTGCACTTTTAATTGCGCGAAAATTGTGGAATTAACGTGAAAATTGTATGCTCAGTGATTGCGATAAAAAAAATGTATGCACTTTTTTCAAGTGAATTTTTGGAAATTTTTTATATGAAAAAAAAATAAATATTCTCGTTAAATAACGGGTGATTTTTTTGAGGTTAGGATTTTCATGCATTAGTATTTGACAGATCACGTGGGATTTCAGACATGGTGTCAAAGAGAAAGATGCTCAGTATGCTTTGACATTTCNTTTTTTTTAAAAAAAAAGGTATCAAGCTCTTAAAAAATCACCCGTTAGCAAATGCTTTAATAGCGTATTAAAAATTATAAAATAAAATGAAAGTTAGTTCACATGAGGCTTTGAACGGAAAAATTAAACTTACTTTTTTACATATTTTTAAATTTAATCATCGACATAAGCAACGATATATGTATATACCCTAAATATTTGACGATATAATTCTCTATATATTTTTGATTTTTTAGTGGAATATTTGTAGGTGTATTCGCCAAAACTGCTCGGAATCACGACAGAAATGGGCATACTTTTGGCTCTTAAAGCAGTCACAGAGCCAGCAAGTGCAAGGCAAGAGGTAAAGCAATTCTCATTGTATTCACGATCCGGTGCATACTATCTAGCATGGTGCATAGATATCATAAATAGCATAATTGGCTAATTTTATTGTTGTTTGAACACAGGAGTACCGAAGTACAGGAAACTTGTGTACGCTCTTTTTCCCCCTTTATGCTGGCTCCTTATGTCACTTCTCATCTAGCACTCAAATATGCGAAGCCGGCTCCTAAGTACAAACGGCTGCTGGAAGTCACTTTGCCCATCTCTGAACTAAGTGATCAACATATTGGGTTTCACGAAGATCTCAGCGCTATTAAGCTTAAAAAAGATGCATAAAGCACCACCACAAGAAGAAGTGTTATCCCCACTTCTATGTACGCTGGTGGTTAATAAGCTACTGATACAGAAAAGAATTAAGTAGGCCGAGAACAATCGAGGTAAGGAGAATAAACTGTGGCTAAGAGTTTCGAAAAATTTATTAAGTATAGGGATGATGGATGATATGATGCATATTTATACTTGCGGGAACTAAATGGATATAATTATCCTCGATGTAATCAATTTATTTTGAACGTAGCTCCAATTGAATGCTAAACCCACTTATCAATAAAATTTTAAAGAAAACTATCAACTTAATTATTAGTATATTATTCTATATACTTATGTATATATATTTTCCTATATACTCTCAAGTTTTTATAATGATATTTTATGCAATAAATTTACCAATTATAAAATATCTAGATACAAGAAGCTTATTTTTATAGCAGCCTCGCCTCCGCAGGCAGGAATATATCATCTTGCGATTATCGCCATGAAAGAGCTTCTCACAAACTAAAACCTGCCACCTTCGACGCAGCGTGAAAGCGTAGATTTCTGCAGCCTCAAAACGCACACGACGAATTGGGGAAGAAGCTCTATTAAATCCTTGGCTAAAATATGAAAGCGCGATATTTTATTTTGTTTCCAATTTCGCATTAGTTTTTGCTATTTTTACCAGTTCACTTGACATTAAAATTTCAATTTTTGTTACAATTGGATATTTTTTTTTTTGCTTTTAAATATCAAATTAATAATCTACATTCACATTTATTAGATTTGGTGGGGCACACAGTGGTCTGCCAGTGGCCGAGTGTCCAAAATTTTAAATGTTTCGAAATGTGCATCTATGTGAGTCATAAGGATCTAGACATGCCCACCTTTCGTTTCAGAATTGCAAACATTTATATGATTTCATGTAGTTTACAGTGAGTTTCTGGAGAGTATAAGTACCCAGACAC
>NW_016204011.1:0-2276 GCF_001687245.7 Rhagoletis zephyria
ATACATTTGTCTATATCTATCTCGATTCGTTTTGCCTGTTACAAACAACCGTTATGTGAACAAAGTTATAATACCCTTGTGCACAAGTGCGCTCGGGTATAAAAATAAATAAAATTCCGCTGCCCGCCAGTGCTTCACTAATTCGTCCATTGGGACTGTTATAGGAGCGCTAGCAAAATGAAATACAAGTGGGTTCTGTCAAAAGAGCTTTTCACCATGAAAGTTGGCAATCTTGCAAACTAACTTGTCTACTGTCTTTTAATTGTCTTACCAAAGACTTTCTACTATTATCTTAGCCAAAATTGTCATGTTAAAACAAGTAGTTTTTAGCAAAAAAAAACCGACTTAAACTATCATATAAAAATATATATATATATATCTCATGATCCACCAGATTAGTATGGGACCACCTCTGAGACAGTACCTTTCCGATGCAAAAAGAATTATCGCAATCGGTTGACATGGTCCAAAGTTATGCGGTAACATACATAAAAAAAAAAAATATTCCGACGAACTGATAACCTCCTCCTTTTTTGAAAGTCGGTTAATGATTAATTACTCATAATTTTCACAGAATCATCCAATAACATTTTTAAGTCTTGCGGTGTATTTCTTGTCGTTAAGAAATGCAGATGAATGACGCCTAGCATAAGCTTGCGGCACCTACTTTGGGAACCCTGGCATTAGTCGATGTTGCGACTTCTGCTACAGCATTTAACAGCGCTGTTTGATGCAAAGCATTCAACTCTGTTAGTGTTCAACTAAAACACTCTTTCTTTGAGCTCAAGTATAAATAAGCATGTATTTGCACGTACCTACCTAAATATGTTTACTTTTATGAATACATATAGCTTTTTTATGATTTTGTCCACTCTCGTGCAGCTGAGCGCTACAATCAGCTGAGTGATTTATCTATAATATATATTCAATTGACAGCTTGTAGTACATACTTAAAATTTTAATACGCAGTTTAACTTTTTGGTAGAATTTACTTACGGAATTATAATTTATGTAGTTTGGNGAGACTAGAATTTTTAAACGCTCGTACGCATTTTTTCGCAAAATTTTTAATACAATTTAAAGTGTAGCTTTACACTTGTTTTAATTTATTTATGGCGAATAGGTATTTCATAATTATTTCTAAGAATAGTTTGTGTCAAGGTGGCGCATTCAGTAGTAGAACTAGTACCCTGTAGTCAAGTGTACTAGTTGTAAACTACCTCACAACTAGTATGAACCGCATGCCCAACTAGTCAGGCAACTACCTTTTTCCATACAAGCAACTGATATTTTTAACACGGGAATGGCCTACGAGATGGCAATTGTCAGATTTCGATCAGAAATATACCAGTCACATACTAGTTCAAAAAAGACAAAAACATACTAGTCCAATTATGGACCAAATATACCTGTCTCACACTAGTTCGAAATAGACAGAATCATACTAGTCCAATTATGGACCAAATATACCAATCTCATACTAGTTCAAAATAGACATAATCATACTAGTCCAATTATGGACCAAAGATACCATTCTCATACTAGTTCAAAATAGACAGAATCATACTAGTCCCATTATGGACCAAATATCCCAGTCTCACACTAGTTCAAAATACTCAAACAAATTCTAGGCTAATTATAAACCAAAACCACTAGATTCGGAGTTAAAAAATAAAATAAATTCATGAATACACAATAAAAAAAATGTTTGATTAAGTATAATTTAATACATTACACATTTTTATTTAGTAACCATAGATTTGCTAATAATTAGTGTTGAATTTTTTAAGTATTATTATTTGAAAAGAAAAATAAATATGTACATAAGTCATAAAGTCATAAATGCATTTTTCATTAAATGTTATTAAAATAAAAGATTTCAGGTACAATAAGTACTATATCTTTTATCTTTTCTAATAACTTTAAATATGCAAAAGAAAGCATCTTAGTTAAAAATAAAATAAATACTATAGTTAATTTTTAATAAAAATAAAAGTTTTGAGTAAATCAAACTAAATTCATTTACTTTGCACATTTCAGTCCTTTTTACAATTTTATAAAAGTAATAATTAACGCCAAAAATTCGAGATTTTTATAAGAACAAAATAAAGAAAAGATTTTAGTTAGAAATAAAATAAATACTTGAGTTGACTTTTGAGCAAACTTAAAAAAATAAAAAATTTTAATTAAACCAAATTAAATTCAATAGCATTGTACATTTCAGTAATTTTTTTTTTAATTGTATACAAGTTTTTAAAATTGTATAAAAGTAATTA
>NW_016204012.1:0-2276 GCF_001687245.7 Rhagoletis zephyria
CTGCTGCTGCTGCTGCTATACAAACGGATCACTCTACTGGCGCCCAGGTCAACCTGGTGCCTGCAAGGAAGCTGCTTCAGTGGGTCATCCGGGACCATCCGAGCTACCGGAGCTACCATTTCACACAGCGCGCGACGGTCTCACTTCGGTCTCACTTTGAAGCTGAAGCAGCATCGGAGCAATGTCAATGCCACCGTCTGCCACTCTGATGCTCGACTGCTGATATGAGTGCTCTTGGTCGTGGTCTTCCTGTTGGTGTTGGTGCTGGCTCTGGAACAGCAGCAACAGCAGCAGAAGTAGGTCGTCTCCCGTGGGCTCTTCCTTCTTCGGCCATTCCTCAAGCAGCAGCATTAGTCGGTTCTATCGCAGCGCATCGGTTCCGGTGCAAGAAGTGCACTGCTGCCAGCAGTCGCTCTTTCACGGCTTCCCTTTCTCCAGTTGGCTTCTTGACTCGCTCTGTCTTCCCCCCTTTCCCTCCCTTTGCTCATCTTCTGGTTCGCCTGAAATCACCCATTGTGTGCAGTTCTCTCTTCGTTCGCTTTCGCTCGCTCTTCACTCACCAGTGTGTGAGATAAACCAGACAAATCACTGCGCCTCAATCAGTCAATCTGCCGACGAGTGCAGTTGTTGTAGTTGTAGTAGTCCTTGCTCACCATCTACTGCTAATGTCGGTGTTGATGTTGATGTTGTGCCATTCTGCAATTCTCGCAGCGGCAGATGCAGCAGCAGCAGTCAGTGCCCGTCAGTGCCAATTGCTCTGCTATATTGCTTGACAGTCACCAGAGGACCAGTGGTGGCGGCGGCGGTGCCAACATATTCCGAGGCGCTAGACAGCAAACACAAACAACCGAGAACATAGCTGGATTACTACTGATGGCGGAGAACAAACAAAAAGTACGCCAAAGTGAACAATGAACCTGAAAGTGCATCTGTGCTTGAGGAGGAGTGCTTGTTCTGGTGGTGGTGCTGGTGTCTAGGAGAACTGGTGAACTCAGTCACTGGCGTACTGCAGNTGACAGTCACCAGAGGACCAGTGGTGGCGGCGGCGGTGCCAACATATTCCGAGGCGCTAGACAGCAAACACAAACAACCGAGAACATAGCTGGATTACTACTGATGGCGGAGAACAAACAAAAAGTACGCCAAAGTGAACAATGAACCTGAAAGTGCATCTGTGCTTGAGGAGGAGTGCTTGTTCTGGTGGTGGTGCTGGTGTCTAGGAGAACTGGTGAACTCAGTCACTGGCGTACTGCAGGAGATGGTGAAAGAGGCATTGATATGTGTTCCCGGAATTTAAAATGCTGCTGCAGCTATACGAGCAATTCGGCTGCGGTCGCAGGAAGCTAAGCGACAGCTTATCAGCTTCTCGGTCATTGTCAGCACCAGCGGCGGTAGTGGCAGTCGTAGTAGGCCAAGCAGCACTTAGGCATCGAGTAGAGTAGAAGTTCAGTGATTTCCCCGTGGACCAGCGGATCGATTTGCGCCTCAACCATTTATTTACCTTAAGCAGAATGCGTGAGTGGAAAGGAAAGAGAAAGAGAGACTGTGAGACCACTAAATGCAGAGTAAGTGTGTGGGTGCAATGGTAAGCACTCTTTCTTCACTCCTTCTTCACTACTACTGCCAATTCAGTGCACCAGCAGCAGCTGTTAATGCAGTGCCGTACATCACGCTGTAATGGGCCTCTTCAGTGGTGTCACATTCCCTAATGGTGTAGTTGATGCAGCAGTTGATCACCATTGCGCAATCGACCTCAATTCAGAAATTGGCGTGAAGGGAATGAGAGAATCAGATGAGAGAAATTGAGATGAATGGACACTGAAGACGGTGTCTTTGTCTGTTGATGTGTGTGTGTGCTCTCAGGCCGATAGAGGACGACAGTGTAGTGTGTCAATGGGCTCGGAATTTTTGTGCTTAAATTCTAAGGATAGTAGATTGATCTTTTATCAACGCCTTCTTGATAAGTTTTCTTGTTTGGACAGCTTGCTTTTTCCCCATTACAGCTGCTGCTCAATCAAGTATCCAGTGATTGCAGTTTCTTGCCGGCTGCAGCTTATCGGCAGCTGATTAAAAATAGCGTACCTCCCTTTCTCTCTCTCTGTGGGGGTATCTACGTGATCACCGGCTAGCTGATAAGGAAAACACTTGCTTCCTTGCATGAGTCACTAAATTGAAAAGTGTTTAGAAGACAGTGCCATTGTGCTGCTGCTGTCGACGTGCAGGATTAAGTCACTTTTCTCGCTCCCGCAGCTCGCTCGCTTCCAGAATCTCCTCTT
>NW_016204013.1:0-2276 GCF_001687245.7 Rhagoletis zephyria
GCCACTATGAAAACGCCCAGACTGACATACGATAAAAGAATCGGTGGTCACACCACGAGGCGAGAAAAATATTTTTCCTTTTTTTAATTGGACGCGGACCGAACAACACGCATCAGCCTTCGAAAGAACGGAAGTAATCCTAACCAAGAAATTTATTAAAGCTGACGACATTGGTTTGGTTAAAGTCAATCGTCAAAGTGCGTATAACTGGGGAATATACTTATCGGCATTGTTCCACCACATTCCTTCCGGCAAATCCCCAACCACACAGTTGTTACCTGTGGAAATAAAGAGTCTGTGGATATAAATTCTGGTCTATTCATTTGGCAACATTAAACCACCGTACACCGGTAATCCCAGAATCATCAAACGTAATTCTACCTCATTATTGTCACCATCCCATTGGAAACGAGCTACCCAACAACAGTTTATCGAGATTCCTGTTTGGACCGATAAGAAAAGGTCAAGCAAATCATATGCCAAACAATTGGCAGCACTGCTGCTTGTTCCTTGAAATTGTTATTGCATTTGCTTCTTTGTTTACATTTTGTGCTGAACAGCTATTGCTTTTTTGGTGGGATTTGGTGGGATTGATTAAACAACCTACCAATCAATCTTGGTTGTTTGGTACAAACACAGGGTTGCATATCTCATATTTAAATGGCAAATATTGGCCATTTACGTTCAGATTAAATGTATGATATGAAAATGAATAGTGAAAGTTAATCAACAATATTTACTTAAGTAGGCCATCTGAAATTGGGCTTAAGAGCTTACCAAGAGCACCCATACACTGAGGGAATTCAATGTGTTTAAACCCATTAACACAGTCTTCAATTGTTTCTCTACTTAGGGAAAAGTGGTTGAAAAACATTAGGTGTAAAACTTTCCACACTTCCCTACAAAATTCCAAGGGAGCTGCGCACACTGTTGATTTGGCCACTTCAAACAAGTTCGCAATGCTACGATATTCCGTTGAGGACCCAATAGCATATAGGGCGATGGCAACTCGTTTCTCCAAGCAGATGGTATTATGGAATCTTGTTTCCTTTCTCTTTAAGTGATCCATAAAACTACATAATTTTCTAACAGCACTTCTTTTCAGTCTAAAATATGGTCTGAAGTTATTATCTCCTGAGCATTGGCACTCGAGTTACCAAAACGGAGGTACGTTTAAGTTAAACGTTGGATTTATAAGTATATGTATATACATACATACATACATACTAAGGTAATTATAATATGTCCATTCTTTTGCAGCCGAGCTACAAAAGAACACTCGCTAAAATGACGAAATACACGCAAAGCAACTACACAAACTCGGCTATTTATCCGATTGGCATCAATACTTTTCTAATCGGTCAAGTAGCTTCCGAGATATTAAATATTGAAAATTAGGAAAGTTGAAGTTTAATCGGTTATATTTTCTTGGGCTTTTGCTTGCACAGATAATTTGGGCACGGTAACCCCGGATTTTTTTTTTTTTGATATTCCCCCTTGCACTGCGGCAAATTCCATTGTGAAGAGTAACGGAACTAGTCCAAATGACGCAGTGCCCGTTATTCTTCGAAATGGAATATTCCCACAGTGCAAGGGTATATAAAACCTGCTGGCAACACCACAGTCGCCATATTGTTAGCTTGCGTCCAATTCAACAGTGACAGTGGAAAAGTTCTGTAGCCTTTTGTTCAAGTGTCGGACTTAGAAATTAAATGTGAAAACGCGCTTGAGCTTATTTAAGTTGTGGTGAAAACACACCTTTTAAACACACGTTTAGTATTAAAATAAATACTGTATTAAAACGCAAAAAACCAAGAAAACTAAAAAACTTACCAATATTGACCAAAATGGCAAATCTTCCAAGTACTCAGACATATTTCCTATACTCTACCACATCAGCGACCGCCATCCCAGATACTACACTGACCATCCAGCAGCAGCGATAGGAACTTTACGGGTAGCTGGCCTAATCGAGGATAAAAGGTAAGTGAGTGAAATTCCAAAAATCAAGTCACACCTTTAATAATATAGCGAGATATTCACAATTTTCAACTTTGTGGGAAAACGTTATTAAAGTTTTGCAAATTCGTACCGTGGGTATGCAAAAGGCAGACAGAAAGACACATATCTTNTGACCATCCAGCAGCAGCGATAGGAACTTTACGGGTAGCTGGCCTAATCGAGGATAAAAGGTAAGTGAGTGAAATTCCAAAAATCAAGTCACACCTTTAATAATATAGCGAGATATTCACAATTTTCAACTTTGTGGGAAAACG
>NW_016204014.1:0-2276 GCF_001687245.7 Rhagoletis zephyria
TATGACAGGGTCTAGTGAACTTAAAAGCTACTTGCGATGTCAAGCAAACCACAGGAGGTGAGTATCATACGATAATCATATTTACTACAATAAGCTCATGGTGAGTGCATTTTTTCGTGTGGGTTGGGTCTTAGTTTTCCATACATACAAATGGAAGCCACTGTACTTGGTTCTAATTTGTAATTGGCTGCAGTATTTTTTCAATTGGACCTTATGCATGTTGTTGTTGGTGATCAAGTAGACATCTCAACTGAACACGCCCTGTACAACTCATTCCAACTCATTCAACACAGCGCCCTTTTCAAAACAAAAAATTATAAAAATACATGGACAGCATACATGCAATATAAAATGGAGGGAACAGCCAATTTCTGCGCGTGAAAACTGACTGCTTTCATGGGGTTAAATGTAAAGTTAAAGCAGCGAAAATTAAGCCGCAGCCATGTTGCATACTTACTTACATAAGTAATTCTATCATTTTGATATACGTATGTATGTATAGTACATTTGTACATTTGTACATAAGTATGTACGTACACTCGTTGTGCTTCAATACATGCACGCAAATTCTTGTCAATCTACATACATAAATATACACTGAGAAAAAAATAAACCATATTCTCTTTGTTTAGAACTAAAACGCATATGATTTTGCACCAAAGAATCTTTTGTTTACTTTAAACATATTTATTTTAGAAGATTTTTTGTTAGATTACTTTAGTTTGTTCTGCAGTTCATAGGTGCGTTTTCGTACTTAAAAAAAAAAAATAAAAATAAAAACATAAAAACATAAAATATTATATGTTCCGTCCAAAGGCATTCGAGCCCGGACCCCCCTGGAAGTTAACAAATAGTATTAAACATCTGCTAAAAAAATATTCCAAATGTTTCATCTAAATTCGTCCAGCCGTTCTTGAGTGAAGGGAGCTCTCGCATGGTGTCGGTATTTCATTTAATCAAATTTCAAATCACCCTGCACCGCTAAAAAAAATTCTACCTTTAAAAAATAAAAGCTTATTACATATCTACCGGCCCAGTGCCTCAATTTGGCAACTAATTTTTGACACCCGAAGTAGCGGTGCAAATATGATGACCTTCACAAAAAATGCTGTTGATAAATACTACTTTTCGAAAAGATGGCAACTCTAATCAAAATTATTTTCAAACTAAAGTTTTCTTAAAACTCTTACGTTTGGCACTCATATTTTAACATTGTGCATAAGTTGAATAAACTCGACTTTTCACACAGGTGGCAACCCTCTTTAAAGGTATTTTCAAACTTAAATTTTTTTAAATATCTTTTGTCGGGAATTCTGATACCTATTGAAATTAACTGATGAGTTCAGTTCAATTTGATTGCTTAAACTTACTTTTTCAACAGGTGGCAACCCTCTTCAAACACTTTTAAATGTGTTCAAACTAAAAATTTCGTTTTTTTGACACCCATATTTAAATAATTCATATAACTGGTGTATAAGCTAACTACATCCGACTCTTTAAACATCTGGCAGCCCTCTGCAAAATATTTTCAACTACTAACTCCTTAAACCTATTTCGTCTGGCACCCATTGGGTAATACATATTTCAGTTCCCTTAATTAAAATGAAAATTTATTTTTTAAACCGGTGACAACCCCAATAAATTTATTTTAGAAATATAGCCTTTTCAAAACCATTTCGATTGATAATCGTATATGCATAGTTTAGTTATTATTTTAAATAACTTTAATTCAATTTTTTAAAGGTGGCAACCCTTTTCGGAAAAATTAAACTTTATCTCGCATCCATAGGCCAAGTCATTTAATTTGACACCCCATTTTTGAAAATCGAACTAACGGTGGGTATCTGATGACCTGGACAAAAAATCCCCTCGCGTATTATATATATATTGATATTATATATATATTGATATTATATATATATTGATATTATATATATATATATANTATATAGATATTTACTCGACATTCACGGCAAATTTTCCATCTTTGAAGAATAGTGACAGAATTCACATAAGATTACATGACCACAGGGAATAAAAACAGTTTCGCACGGACTTATTTTACAATAGATACAGATTTAAGAGGCTGCCAGATACAGATTTTGGAAACCAAATGGTGATTTTTTGTTACTCGATGACTAATTTGTGGTCTTGAGTTTTTAGTGAACTACCCTGCAGTACGGGGGGCGACTACAGTACTGATGAATCGGTAGCTACCTGTTAAACTCCGTCAATTAGCGACCGACTACTTGCAGTGTATTTCATCGATTACTTTT
>NW_016204015.1:0-2275 GCF_001687245.7 Rhagoletis zephyria
AATTTTTTATAAAAAAAAAAATTATATTCATTAAAAAATGGCTAAACAAATAATTGGGTGTTATTCCTTTAAGTCTCTGAAGAGGAACGGAGTTTGCCGATTGGAAAATATAGATTTTTTAAGGATTTTTTTTAGCGACCTCTAAAATTTTTTTATTTCAAAAAAAACAAGGATAGATTTTTTCGATGTAGAATAATCTTATGGGGTGAGAGCATTAAAATTCTGACTTTACTTTCTTTGGACCACCCTAATATACATACATCTTTCTCAAACAAGGCATTTTAGCACCAATTACCTTTAACAACACTGAANATCGCGTGTGTCCCAAGATTCGCTTAGTAACATCATCGCTTATCAACGATTCTTTCAATTGGTTATCTATTCAGGAAAAAAAACATAGCAGAGTTTAATAAAACTGATGACTCTTGAAGGGATTTAGTGTATGTTTTTTTTTTTTTTTTAATCAAATCGACATTATTTTTATTTGAGTCCGAATATTTAATGTTTACATACTATGTACTTTAGATCGGGTCGGACGCTATACGAAAAAAGCTTTTAATAACTCAACTTGCTTTGAAATGTCAGTAAGCAAAAATTTTTGTGGAAAAAATGTCTGAGGGCCATCTGCTCAATGAAATATAAATGCCTGGCTAAACCTTTCGAGATTTAAGGCAACTTGAGTTTTGAGCTTCGAAGCATCCAAATTAAATTGTTGCGGAGCGAAATATTCACCCAGTTTCTGATGGTAGCTCAATGGCCGAAGCTGGATAGGTCAGATGTTTTATTTGGCAAACTCGAGTGACATGACCCCGTTATCTTCGATATAGACTCCAGATCTAGATCTATTAATTCGCTACTCAATCAATCTCTCCTAACATTTCAGCATGAAGTACATCGACCTAAAGCTCTTAGGGCTAGTATATGCAGTCATCTTACCAACTTTGGGGATAAAAACCACATCAACTAGTCTCCTTGATTGGGGGTAAGTATGTTAATACTGTCGGGTGTGGAGAGCGTGTAACCATCAACTGATTTACAGAGAAATTAGTCTTTAACAGAACTGAAATATGATTACTCCTTGTCCGCAATGAAACCATAAAGGCCTCTTGTGTAAACCCAGCTTAATGATTTGGTCTTTCAAACGGACTTTCAGAAGCGTAGCTGTTTGACTCAAGGTATGAATATCACTTCAGTATTCTTTACACGGAGCCCTCTTCGATGAACGAACGGTGAACCCGATGGTTTCAGCAGAGGAAGAGCGAGTCCCCCACTGCGATGGAAATAGGGTGACCAGATGAGTCGAAAGAAAAATCAGGACACCTCATTTCTGAAAGTTAGCACAATACTTTCTTCCCCATCAGACTTGAGTTTTGAAATTATTGTTTTTACATTCCATAGTAAGAGTTGATAGTTCTCAGTTGAGAATTGTGCACACCAAACTCTTGTGGCCAGAGTTGAACCTGAAAAGATCACAAGAGCTTCTATATTTGAAAAGAAGAGAAATGCCGTTAGACATGACAATACGTAACGGCCACATAATTTTAGGCGGCACGCATAGAGGCTAGGAGTGCCCCACAACGACTTTTGTAGAAGCAGTTTTGATGAGGAAGAGTCTGAAACTATCAGGCAGCTACTCATATTCGCTGACTCCACAAACTGGTTTAAGGAGTAGAGGTTTTTGAGATCTGTGTGGTATCACAAAGGGCTTATTTGCAGGTCTAGGTGTGCTGGCAAGTTGACCAGCAGCCGCGTAAACTGAACCTAACTTTCATCTATCCAAAAACAGTTTGCAGAAAAGGAGAACGAACTTATGTATAGTAGAAAAAGTCGTAAATTTTCTTAAAAACGGAAACTCCAATTATTTGTTTAATTAATTTTTGGTTTAATAGCATCTTCAAGATGAGTTTCATTTGTAAAAAAAGCATTTCATATTTTCGAAAATTAGTTTAATATATTTTTTTAGAACTCAAACTTTGAAATCCGCGACATTTCCAGTACATTTTTTTTTTTTTTTTAATTATCGTCTTTGCTCCTCTTGTAAAATAATGTACAGCTGAACTCTCATCTTTTGATTAGACATTCCACCTTTGCGAAAATTTTTGAAGTATCGCGTACATCAGTTTTAGAAAAGCTTCACTCGAACCCACATAATGTCACTTTATTTTGCAAAATAGTAAGTCAGACAGCAAACAAAAAAAGAAAAAATCAAGTTTAATGTCGTTTCATATACCCTGCAGTGAAAAGCCAAACCAGTCAGAAAAAATACTAGTTCATT
>NW_016204016.1:0-2275 GCF_001687245.7 Rhagoletis zephyria
ACTAATGCATGAAAATCCTAACCTCAAAAAAATCACCCGTTATATCTCTCTTTGTGTACATACGCCCAAGTATTCATTTTTATGATTCATTCAGAGCTGAAAATCAGCGATTATCAGCTCCACTTGCCACGCCGCGGTGAGAGAGCCAGCAAGCCAAAAGCCTTGTCAGAAATATACTCGAATGTAGTTGAAAGAGCAGATGTTCAAACAACAATGCAGAATGCGGATTGCACAATACATAGTGGCTTTTATGTCTACCTGATAAGCAATCGGCTACTTGTCTGTACTATTTATGTACAAAGCTGCATAAAGCTATATATGTATGTATGTTTGCTCAGTGTATGTAGGTAGCCTTAACAGCAGGAAGGAAGTGGTTAAGTAGGCCGCTGCAATACGAATCTCATAAGCTTGTAAGAGCATTTTGGTTTAAAAAGAATGCCTACCAGAATGAGGACGGAAGACTGGGAAATTCAAACCATTAACCGCTCAAAATACCATGCAAATGAAGAATAATTGTTGATGTTTGCTGGAGGTTGAAGAGGTCGAGAAATTTTGCAGTGAATGCATAAAATGGTAGGGCATACGCGTCTGTTGTATTAAAGTATACATACATACACATATGTACTATGTACAAAAAAGATTGTAGATCTACTACAGAATATGTCTCGAGTTAATGATGGGGCCTCAAAATTTTTGTAAAGCTTACGGTATAAAAAATAATTCTCAGCAGCTTAGAGCTATACCGTATTTCCACTAGACATTAAAAGACTACATTTTTAATGAAAATGTTGGCCATTAAAAAATACCCGTCCAATTGTGTTCATAAAATAGTCTTTAGATATGTTTCCACATAGCATTTTTTAAGTGGCTTACATTTTTTGGTCATTATAATCCTAGTGGCAATTCGGCATTAGACATTTCGTTACATAAAGTTGAAAAGGTGTCAAGTCCATTTTTTTTTTTAATTGTTCAGGAGTGGCGAAAAATCAACGTAGTTTCGCATTATTCATTCTGCATCAAAAACTAGATTTTGAAAAAAATGAACTTGGCAACTTTTCACCTTTAGGTAGCGTTTTGTTTCGTAAATAAAATTTTTAAGAGAAAATTTCAAGAAATTTATAACAAAAAAAATTTGGCTAATAAAAAAATAATTTTAAAATTTTAAATTTTTAAAAATCTGATCAAATTTGGATTACTATTTCTTCAAATTTCATGATTTTTTATACGTAAATCTTGTAGAAGGTTTGAAATTTTTAGTTGCTTGTAAAAAAATAAATGGTCAAAACTTGTAAAAGGCATTGATTTATTTCTTAAATAAAAGTTTTAAGAGAAAATTTCAAAAAAATTTTTTACAAAAAGATTTGGCTAATAAAAAAATAATTTCAAAAATTAAATTTTTTTGAAATTCTCATTAAATTTGGATTACTATTTCTTCAAATTTCGTGATTTTTTATACATAAATCGTATAGAAGGTTTGAAATTTTGAGTTTCTTTTAAAAAAATAATTGGTCAAAACGTGTAAAAGGTATCTAGTGATTTATTTCTTAAATAAAAGATTTATGAGAAAATTTCAAGATATTCATAACAAAAAAAAAATTGGCTAATAAAAAAATGATTCTAAAAATTTTAATTTTTTTGAAATTCTGATTATATTTGGACTACTAGCTCTTCAAATTTAGTGATATTTTATACATAAATACTGTAGAAGGTTTGAAAATTTTGACTTGCTTGTAAAAAAATAAATGGTCAAAACTTGTAAAATGTAGCGCCCCTATTTCATGTGGCGAACACTGTATATACTACCCACAACAATTGGAACAACAAAAAATTTAGTAAAAGTTAAATTATTGTTTTATTTTACATTAAAGTACTTAATGTTTTTTAACCCTTGAGTGGCGTTACTATAAAAAGTTTAATTATTGTTTTATTTTACATTAAAGTAGGTACTTAACAAAAACAAAGTTAAGTACTTCAATGTAAAATAAAAAAATAATTTAACTTTTTTATAGTAGCGTAACTCAAGGGTTAAGTATGCAACTAAAACTTAACAATATTTACTAGCTTTTCTAACATGTGGATATTTGTTTGAAAATTAATTAAATTTTACTCACTTCGAATACTTAGCAGCGAGAATATTCGCTAAACTATTTACTCCATTATTGATGAACTTCCAGCTTCACTTGTTGCTAGCGCCAAGATAAAGATTTTATTTCAAAAAGTTTAAAATTTTTTATTTATTTTTTTCTCAACTTTATTGCATTTTTTCAATTGTGTA
>NW_016204018.1:0-2275 GCF_001687245.7 Rhagoletis zephyria
TAGACTATTCCCTTCAAACGCACAATAAACTTTGATGTGGGTAAATTTTGTGGCCTTTGAGACCTTAACAAATACGCATTGTTACTATTTTCTTACAAGGCACCCAAAAGTGTGTAAATATTTACAAAGAAAAGTTCGTAAATTGTAAATATAGTACATGTAGGTAAATATAAGTATGTATGTGTGTAGGCAGTAGTTTTCAAAAATGGTATGCTGTTGTTTTGTCATCCCGACAACGAGGTCAATTCTCAGAAAAGTTCACTCACAAAGGGAATACATGTTTAACTTTTACCATTGTTTGCACAATCTCCGTGGCCTATTTCATGTAAACACTGGTATATACTATATATATGTAAATATATATGTACATACTTCTGTAACATTTCTATGTGTTTATGAGCGCATTCTGATTGTATGTGACAATTTTCATCTGCTGTCTTCTTGTGAGTCCGGCCTTCTTATTTGGAACATATCAGCACAGCAAAATGCCCTTAACTTGGTGATGATTTGCGATTCAGTTTTCTAATGTTGGCGTTTTAACCTTCGGCGGCATTGCTATAAGGGCTAATAAAACGTTGATTTACTTGTTTAGAACTCAGAACTTCTTTAGCGATTTTCTCAAATTTCTAGGAATCAATTTGTCTTTTTTCCGGAGATCGCAAATGCGTCAGTTATTTCAGAAATCCGACAATTTTAGGGCAGTGTTTTTTTTTTTTCTCTGAACAGCACCTTCGGCCTTGACGGCTTTCTTAAATAACACCGTCACAACAAAAAACAAAACAAAAAAGAATAAATGGTGTGTGCTTTTAACCAGATCCACCTACCGACATGTATTTCGACACACTGAATCCGAATATGGGGTCCGTTTGTATATGAACTGTGTATACATACAAAAAAATTATGATTGAAATTAACAAAATAATAATTTGTTTTACATAGAAGTGTGGCAAACCTGATCGAAAATATTTTCGGACCANGAAATAGAAAATTAAATAAACATGCGATTCAAAATAGGTGGCAACCCTATTTAAACTATTTTCCAATTAGGTATTTTTAAAATACCTTCCATTTGATAATCATATTATGATGTTCTAATTAATTGGTAGCTAATTTCGAATGGGTGGCAATCTTATAAGAGTCTTTTCGGAGATAATATCCATACAGTTAACCTTAGAATGCAAAATTTTATCTATGTACAAAATTTCATCAAAATCGTTAAAGTCGTTTCCGAGAACCTTATGGATAAGTGTACATATATATATATACAAGAATTGCTCGTTTAATGTAATAAGATTATTCATTTTTTTATTTCTACTGAAAAAATCATGCCAAACAATTGCTAAAGATAAAGATAAATATACAGATAAAGAGATAAACTTAAAAATATTAGTGGTAATGCCAGTTAGTGGTAATGTTAGGTGTATTGGTAATGGTAATTGTAATGGTGATGGTAATGGTATTCGTAACGGTATTCGTAGCGGTAATGGTAAACCTAATGAAATTGGTAAAGGCAGTGCTAATGGTAATCGTAATTTTAATTGTAATGGCAGTCGCTATCTTCGTATTCAATATCGTATTCGTCATCACACTTGCATGCGTGTTCGTATTCATTTCTCATTCGACTTCATCATCTTATTCGAATTCGTGTTTGTCTTCGTTTTCATTCCTGTTCATATTTATCCTCACCTTAAGCTTATTAATCGTCGTTTTTTTCGTCTTCGCTTTCGTAATCGGCTTCCATCTTCGAACTCATCTCAGTGGACATTTTGGTCTTGGTCTTCGTATTTGTTTTCATATCATATGTCATACGTCTTCCTCTCCATATTCGTATTTTTTCGTCTTAGTCCTCTTCGTCGTCTTTGCCTTTGCGTTTGTCATCGTTTTCGTATCCCTTTCCGCATTGGTGCTCATGATTACCTTCGTTTTCGTGTTCGTCTTTGTATCCATTTTCGTGTTAGTCTTCGTCTTCTGCTTCGCCGTCGTAATCGTATTCGTCTTAGCGTTTCGATTTGGACTTACATATGTACCTTAGGTTAACTTTTAACGTCAAAAATGATATTTAGTATTTATTTAACGACTAGCAAATACCCGACGTGCATCACTGCGCATTAAAAGCATTTTTGTGCTGCTAAACACTCATATTGCAACATTTCATTTACTTAATAAATTTGATTGAACAAAATTTTTCAAACAGGTGGAAACCCTCCTCAAACATTTCCCCGGCAATAAACTTTCCTAAACCTCTTCAGTTTGATACCCATATTGCAATATTTAA
>NW_016204019.1:0-2275 GCF_001687245.7 Rhagoletis zephyria
AACATCAACGAAATTATTTAGTCTACAATAGACCATCTTAAAACTTCTTTTAATAAAATGGTTTCTCGTTTATTAAGTGTTTTTCATTTTAGATATTTATCAAATATGAAACATCTGGCAATTAAACAGTATGAAAAGCCTCAATTACAATCAAATAAACTAAAACAACCAATAAAAACAATTTTTTGGCATCATTTATACGTATTTACCATTTGCTCAATTTCAGTCCGATTACTTTTGTCTAGTTTTCACTATTACAACACACAAAACTATCTTGAGTCATTTTCAATCGAACCCAGTTACACTTTTCTTTTTCGATGCGACGCCTCAATGGGTGTGTTAACCACTTCAGTCGCCTACCTGCGCAATGCTTTTATATTGTTTTGCCTGTCTCTTGTCACCGTAATCCCTCTTACTGTCCAGTGGTTGTTATCTTCAAAGCACAATTGCCTCTTTTTCTGTCAAGCTTATTTTTTGTTAGTTATCAATAGCAAAAATATCTTAGCTTGTAACCGCATGCTAAAGTATACAGTTATTTGCAACAGTCCTTTTTGTGAAAATTGGCAAAAACTAAAAAGTTATTTTAAAATGTTACAATCCATTTGGAAAGATCGTCTAAAACTCAAATTTTGTTGGCAAAAATTGCCTTATTTTGACGCTACAACCTGCACGTCGGTTGTCAGAATGCAAACGTTAATGACTGGATTTTGTTGTGAATTTCTAGCTTTTTATCATATTTTTGGAACAGGTAGTTTTACTTTTTTAATACATTTCAGTAATTTTGTTTTCCCATTTTATTTTAGCTCTAACTATAGTCGGAATTTATTTTCTTATTAACATCCGCTTTATTCCAAGCCAATTTTCAGTTTATACACTAATTCAAATTAACCTGGATCTTACCGTTGTCGGCTGCGCTCTCTACTATTTTTTCAAAACCGGTTACTCACTAGGCTTTACTCTTTTGCTTGTTTGTTTCATGTACAAATTTCAATTGACTGTGTTAAATAACCGGTTAACCCGTTTGGTAGCAAACATCAAAAGAGTGAAAAAGCATTTTTTCATAAACCGAAACTATGATCATCTATTCTCTGTTCACTTAATAGCTCATCGGTCTATTATGACTTCTTTAGACCTCCTAAACAAGGACATATTTTCACCATTGGCCGCATCTGTGATGACTTTTGCTACGCCATACAATATTTATCTGTTGACGACGCTACTGTATACTGCTGACCCTTCAGCAAAACTTATGATTGACCAAGTGGGCGTGGTTTTCAGTGTAGTTTACCAAGTTCTAGTCATAACCTTAGTTGCAGTTGCTCTTTGCCGTTTGATAGATCAATTGCACATATCTTCCAAAACAATGCACGGATTGCAGTTATGGTTGATAAGTAGCTGCGAAGATAAAAAAATACAAAATTTAAAAATTTTCAAAAGTTTTAAAATTTTACTAACTTTTAAATGGAAACTGGCAGTCCACTACGAGACAGTTCACGCTATAGATGAAAGTAAACTTCATTTTACTGTTGGGTCAATGATTCTCTCAAAAAAATCTGTTGTAGAGGTAATATTCTAGTTTTTTTGTTAATTGAAAANGAAGATAAAAAAATACAAAATTTAAAAATTTTCAAAAGTTTTAAAATTTTACTAACTTTTAAATGGAAACTGGCAGTCCACTACGAGACAGTTCACGCTATAGATGAAAGTAAACTTCATTTTACTGTTGGGTCAATGATTCTCTCAAAAAAATCTGTTGTAGAGGTAATATTCTAGTTTTTTTGTTAATTGAAAATTTATGTTTATCATCTTCACAGTTCAGCTTCTTCTATGTGGCAAACATTTTGTATGCTGCCAGTTTTTTTATTGAAGAAAGGCAGTTGCGTAATGTATAATGATTAACTTGATGTAAGCATTTGTAAGTTAAATTTTTTNTTATGTTTATCATCTTCACAGTTCAGCTTCTTCTATGTGGCAAACATTTTGTATGCTGCCAGTTTTTTTATTGAAGAAAGGCAGTTGCGTAATGTTTAATGATTAACTTAATGTAAGCATTTGTAAGTTAAATTTTTTTAACGATGTTTTTCAGTTTGATTTTTAATCAAAAGTATTAATTTGTCCATTGTTTTTTTTCGTGGGGTTTCTATGTCAAAGTTACAAGCATTTGTTTTTGGTACTTCAGTGTACACTAGAAGTAGAGATTACATGGAATATTGTCTAATGTGAGACGTGTTGAAACAAAAAAATGTTCTTTAGCAGCTTTTCTAAAGATTGCTTT
>NW_016204020.1:0-2275 GCF_001687245.7 Rhagoletis zephyria
CAAACGAGAAGATTGTGCGCGCACAACATTTGTTCTTTTTAAGTTTCGAGTATAAGTATTCTTTATACTTGCAATAGATTTTGTCAAGTGTATCTACAAAACAATAACATGTTTGCAAGACCAAAAGACCATGCATGCATGTAGGCAATGGTCTAGGATTCTATAGCGAGCAAGCTGTAGCATCTCTACATTCCGACTTTAAAGCAATTGGGACAAATATAAAGAATTCGTCAAGCATCCGGAATATCCATCTAAATTACTGAGAGCAGTACAAGAACACAATGCTCAACATGTATAAGCTACTNCATCTCTACATTCCGACTTTAAAGCAACTGGGACAAATATAAAGAATTCGTCATGCATCCGGAATATCCATCTAAATTACTGAGAGCAGTACAAGAACACAATGCTCAACATGTATAAGCTACTGTTTAAAAAATTTAAAGGGTTGTATGTAAAACACCATGCTGCTCTCCTATTAGTTGTCCAAAAGTACATATACATATAATCTTTATATAAATACGCCACCAGAAAATCTTGCAATCCCTTTTTTGAAGGCACCGTTTGCTCGATTTCTATGAAACATACACCAATTTAAAGGATATAACTTCTTCTAATCCAGAAATGTTAACCCCGATATATAGGGGGCGTGGCGTCTGACATATAGACCAAAATGTGAAAACCACAATATCTCTAAAACCAATTACGCTGGGGAACTGAAACTTAGCACAGATGCATATATTGTAAATACCCTACTTACGGCGAAAAATGGTAGGTACTGGAAACGTGGGCGTGGCACTTCCCATACAAACTCAAATTCTCATATCGCTTATCTCTGGAACCACTTATTGTAAGGTTTTGGAATTTTATACACCTACATTTATACACATATAAAATCGCAAGAATCATTCAACTGGGAACCATTTTCTCCCAGATTTTAAAATCGCATTGAATGGTTGTTGTTTCGTGCAAAAGCTTTTAGAAGTATAAGGATGTTTGTCTTCCGATATTTGGCGCAGGGATTGAGAGCTATCCTAAAAAAATCATATTTATGATCAGATTTGTTTCACTTTTAGAACACATATTAGTAACATAAAATTTGGTGTAACTTTGTAGCCCAGTCGTATGATGGAAAAATATTGGGCTTTGGCCCAGTCTTGACCAAAACCCGCGTGAAACCGCCATTAGAGAAGAAAATATTATCTTCTGTTGTAAATCTTCAAGATACTTTCTCAACCGTTAACGATTCTGATGAAAAAAGAAAGAGTTTGTGTAGATGTGGGCAATTTAGTTTTATTCTCCAAGAGGCTCTCAGACAAATATAATCGAAAAACTTATTTAACGTCTGAATTGGTATATGTTTGATATATTAGTCAGTGATGAACACTTATCTGTACATACAAATACATATGCATAATTTCTATAAATGAAAATCGAGGTTCCTTTTTCGGTCTTATTTCAAAAGCAACTGAAGAAATTTGGAGGAGACTTGATAGAATTAGCATTAATCAATCCGGTATTAACGTTCATAATTCGATTTTAAGTTTTCCTGTAAATTCGCTATAAATTTTGTTGGTGGACTTCAAATGTAATTCGCGTAAAGGAGTTAGTATTTGTGACAGGTAAAATTCAAAATTGTATGAAAAAAGATATCGAATTCCGACAACTGAGCGATACTAGTAAATAAAAATCTACTTTATACCCGGTACAGTTTGTAGAAATAAACGATGTTCTTTTCAATAATAAAAATTTAGTTTTTTATAAAATATCGTGCATTTTTTAAACAAATTATGTATTACACAAAAAAATAAATAACGAGTGTTGTAGCCTTAATGGTGTTTCCTTCACATTACAATTTTTAAAAAGGGCCAATGTAATGCTTAAATCCGTAGTCCAATATGTATGTATGAAAATTTTAAAAGAAAGGGAATAATTTTTATTTAAAATGAGTTTTTTCAAAAACGGCTCGACAAGTTATGGGCTTTAAAATTTTTACACATTATTTATAACATAAATAACCCAAATTAGCAATAAAAAATGATGTGCTATGACCTTCGATTTAAAGTTGGTTCAGGCCCACCGTGGGAGTTTTTAATTTCTCTCAAAAATTATTTAAAAAATTCAGTGCAATGTAGAATATCAATATGAGAACCAAATGAAAAAAAATTCTGAAGAATTAAAAAAAGTGAAAACTTTTTTATTCACAAGGATTAATTAATTATATTTTTTTAAGCTAATAAAGTTGCAAGGACGAAATTAGAGGATGTGGTAGAGT
>NW_016204021.1:0-2275 GCF_001687245.7 Rhagoletis zephyria
AAGCTGCTACGAACGATGTCGAAAAAATCGTTCCATAGAAATGGACCCGGCCTAATGTATATGCACGCTCGTTTTTCTATACTTTGGCACTTTTTAATGACTTTTTTATTTACATACGTATGTATAAATAGTACTCTGTTTTGCTTAAATCGTTTGCCAGTTTTGGTGATGATTTTCGGCAATAGATATCGCTTTTTCGCTTTCACTATTCATATCAGCCATCAACAATTTGGGTATGAGGATTTTTTTTTACAATTTTACTTTCCCACACATAAACATCTACGCAATTTCCATACTCTAGCAAACATATGTATGCACCAATTTACATATGTATGTACATATGTTTGTACCTTCATTCATAATTGATTGCTGCAATTTTAATGAGCGTATAATTTTAAATGACTATGATCTTGCTACGCTTGATTAATGCAGAATATTTTTTTGCAGCTGAATTTTTGCATGCATACGTATATACGTACATATGTACATACATATTTAGATGAATATGGAATTTAATTCAAGATAAGGTTTTTTTTTATCCAAACATTTATTATGCTATTGAGGCAACTTTTTGTAGAGAAATTTCAACAGAATCATTTAGGGTCAATTTGCATTTCTTAGGAAGTCTGAAAAATTAATCTTAAATACATTTTTTTTAATTTTTTTTTTATTAAGTTACTAAGTAGCACTATTCAATATTCTTAAACTGAACTCCAGCGAGTTATGCAAAGCAAACTCTGGAGGTATTTAAGAATTTTAGTAAGTTATGTACCTATAAATTTTCATAGCTCCTACTATTTAAGAATTTTGAAGTTTCATTTAATTCTTTCATAGGTCCAAAAGATTAAAAAAAAAAAAGTTATTCGTTGCTCATAACTATTGCGCACAAGCAAACGAAAGTAAAAAAAGCAATAAGTGAGAAATAAACTTTACCGGCCACTATATGTTAAAACACTTNAGAATCGCAGGACAAAATTGAAAATTGTATTCCCTATTTTATACGACTCTGCACTAATGATACAGATAAAGAGACTGGCCATAAACAATTAAGAAGCTAACTAATTGTGGCACATTCAAGAAAACGAAGAATTCTGACATATACCCAAGATATTTAATTGTGGGTTTGAAAGTGATGAATTCATACCCTTCGCTAAATCGTATCGTTTCTGCGGCTTTCCTGCTGCTTATTAAAACTGTCTCTGTTTTGTGATCCGCGAGCCTTGAATTTCTAGATGCTATTCACTCTCTTGTACTCCTTTTAGTCTCGCTAGCTTTACTCTCAATCTCCTGGAAATGTTTCGCTACAACTACCACGGCGATATCGTGTGCGAATTTTGTTTTCTTTTTACGAGGGGGCATATATTAAATTCCAAAGCAGCGGTCTGTGAACAGATCCATGAGACAGCACCGCCGTGACGCTGTATTCCTCAGAGCCTCTTTCGCCCCAGTACCTTAGCTTGCGATCTGATAAATAACACCAAACTATTCTTATGATATATACGAGTATAGTAATACTCGTACTCATGTGCTCATAAATTCGAATTAACTCCCTTTATTGACTAAACGATGCCAAAGCGCTTAAATGAGAAGCTCGTAGAACGAGACCATTTCAAGAGATTAAGAAAATACCATACCTTGTTTTCCATTGTTCAATTGTTTTCTCATCTGCAAACTCAATTGAGCACAATTTTAATCTACGAAAAAAATGCTCATTCAACATGATATCCACGACTTATTGTCGTTTGTTGTGAATGAAACGGAGGTTAGGTTGGTTTAGGATAGCTGCATGCATTTTCTATTATTTTTGTTTTTGTCGGAAGTAACACAAACAGCACTAAGACTACTATATGCCGCCCATTCGACTCCACCAGTCAAGGCGATATTATACTATTCTATTAACTGTACTTTGGCAGCGTTTCTTTACACATTCTAGACAATCCCATCTCATAGGCAGAATAAACAAAATGCGTTTGAAATATACAGTAACATATTATCAAGAACGTTCTAAAGAACAAGTAAACAAAAAAAGTGTTGCTTGTGGAACGCCTATCATTTCCTTACTAGTGTAAAAGTTTTTCAATAGTGCCCTATCCTGACAGCTCTTCGGCCATTTCGTTGCTTGCGATGTCGCTATAGGCTGGAACCCAAATCCGCTAGATAACGTAATGATCTGACATAGATAACGCAATGATCTGACATTAGTCAGAGAGAAGAGAGTTATATCCTCTCTCTCTCTCTGGGACCGTTTCCGATCACATTTAGACCACGTCTGCCA
>NW_016204022.1:0-2275 GCF_001687245.7 Rhagoletis zephyria
GTTCAGTTATTAAAGTTTTTCTTATACCAATCTTAGAAAAAAGTTAAAATCAGCATCAAAAATCTCATTATTACGATTCCGTTAAAATTTGTTTAAACTTTTTTTTTTNATTCCATTTTTAGAGGTATTTTCAAATCGGTTCAGCTCACTTAAATCTTAATATTTTTCCGAAATATTTTGGTGGACTTCTTAAAATATAATAAATTTTATAATTCCAATGGAAAAATAGCAACGATTTTTTTTTTTGTATGGGGAGTGATGCAGTCTAATGTACATATATATATTTTGTGTATGTATGTATATCTGGTGTACATGAAATATGGAGTGGATAAGTTTGAATATGGCTTTGGGACTTAAAATAAAAGCAAGCTAAAAGCTAATATTCACATAAGCACTTTTACCACTACCAAGACTTTTATGGCAAACAAATTAAGAGATACTACACCACAAATTGTTAAGCTGTTATTGATATAGTTTTTGATGTATGTATGTATTTTACCTGATTTTGTTATTAATAATACATCTAAAGATATACATATGCAATTGTCTTTCTGCTTATTGATATACGTCAGCGGCAAAGTGTTTCAACTATTTTCTCTGAGTGCAGCAAAATCAACTTCTCCTCGACTTAAGTTGTATAGCAACAAAAAACGATTAACCCAAGAGTGTTTCTGGTTAAAATAACACATAGAATCAAATTTTCAATGGAAGTTAATGCACCAAACACCATACATTTCTATCTGCTAGCAGAAAGTGTTAGAACTTCGAGTTCTTTCAAAATTAAGTCAGAATCGGAACTTTGAATATGTATATCCGGTACGTTTCGAAACAGAACTCAAATTTTAGTTTAAAGCATTTGCATTGCATTGCAACCAACTGATGGACAAAAAAAGCGTGTTGGTGAGGAAGAAAAAATATATTTTCTGCGGCAGTGAAACCGAAACACTAAATAGTACAAACCCGCCAATATAAGATTTATTTATTTGGCCCAGAGGAACATCATACGTATTTGAGGAGGTCAATTACATTGCGAAAAACTTGTGGCCAACAAATTTATAAGGGCGTTGTTATGCATACGGTGAACGGGCAATGTTGGTCAAAGTTGTGGTTGCTTGCAATGCATAACGAAAAAAAAAAAAAATGTCAGTGAGAGTGGGAACAGCACCACATGACTAATCGATTGAAAATTGACCAGCCGGCAGACACCGAATCACTGATCAAAATGGGGATGGCTTGTGAATGGAATTTACTATTTGTTCCTTTTAGTAGTGAAATGGATTATTTTTCGTACTACTTCCTCCTCTTAGTAGCACAATAGTAGCGGCCGCCACAAATCGGAGGAGAACCTCGGCCAAAACATACATATGTATACCCTTTCTTACGTTTTTTCTTAATTTCATAAAACAAATACATACATGAATCAAAGAATATAATTTCCCTTGCGATAATTAGATATTCCAGCAGAAGACAGCTGGCATTCGGTTTTAATAAAGCTTAACATACTTCAATTAAATTATCTATTTAATGTCAAGATCAGAATCCAATAGAATATTAGTCGGACAATATGTCAGTTAAAGCGAACGGAGCAATATGACACTCCGGAAAATGTTATTACTAAAACTTGTCACCACTTGGTTTAACCGCAATTCTAGGAACATTGGTTACGCTGTAAAAAATATAAACCGAAACTTGGATCGGTTACCCTTCTAGAGGCAGTGCTGGAATATTCGAACGGGAGCAAATATCAGGGAATTATTATTCATAAGCATCAAAACTTTTTTTTTAAATAAGACCTTTAGTGAAGCCACTTGAGCCACTTGAACCAACATATAGTCTGAACACAAACTAGCGTTTTTGCGCATGATATTCCGATCGCAACTATTGTTTGATGAATAGGCAAAGACAAATAAAATAAGTAAGAAAGTCTAATTTCGGGCGGAGCCGAACATTAAGGGCGGAGCCGAACATTAGATACCCGACGCAAGTATTAAATATATGTTTCCACCTTTCCGAAAACTACCGCTACATGGTAAGCCGGGGTGGTTTTACACTTATTTTAAATGTATTCGATAGAAAGTTCTGTAAACGATGATTTTTATTTAAATAAGATGTACATAGAAACGGTAATTAATATATTAGAATGAAATTATGTAAAAGTGAATGATATATTGTCTCGGCTCGAGTACTGCGAATGAGCGGAAGAATACGTGTGCTCGCCTGAGTGGCCGTTCAACAACTAACTCGTTCCTGTCTGTGACAGCTCGGCCTTTCCTGA
>NW_016204023.1:0-2275 GCF_001687245.7 Rhagoletis zephyria
GTTTGGAACCATGACTAGTACGCGTTAATTCTCTTTTGCATGCTAGCGACTGACGAATTTAACATTGCGATGTCCTAGGAAGTGTCAATTGTACCCCGTTGCATCCCATTGGCTCTAGTTTCGAACCAGTTCTAAATTCGACAGATATGATCTAGTTCGTTTTGCATCCCTTTTTCTATAGTTCCGAACCAGTTCCAAATTCGACAGATGAGATCTAGTTCGTTCTGCATCCCCTTTTCTTTAGTTCCAAACCAGTTCCTAATTCGACAGATGAGATCTAGTTCGATCTGCATCCATTTTTTATGTGTAGTTCCCAACCTGTTATAAATTCGTCACCTTAGATATATATTTCTAATCAGGCTTGTCGAAACATTTCCCTTTTATATTAAATACGATCGGTTGAAGGAAGGACAATACCATCACAATAGAAGTAGTAGTAGTAGTATTAAACTTAAGTAGTAAGTAAAAAACAAAAGTGCGTTCTGCTTAAAAGTAAAAATATTAGTTCACTTTGTCTTACTTGTTTAAATTTAAGCATATTGCTTTTTAAGTAAATTCAGTTCTTTTTAAGCTTATATGTATGTGAAGTACTTCGAAAGTTTTTGTCGTACTTAAATAAGATATACAGTCAGCCAATAAGGTTTAGGTACAGCGAAGTTTTTAAAATACCGGCAACTATTTTTTAAATATTTTATTAAAAAAATGAAAATCATAAAATAATCATTATTTGTAATCCCAAAAATAAAAATCAAATAATAATTATTTCCGTTTGAGCGAAAGAATAAAACTCAATAATAATTCATAAAATAATGATTAAATGCTGATTTAAATTATTTTACTCATAATGATTACCTTCCCTGNAATGCTGATTTAAATTATTTTACTCATAATGATTACCTTCCCTGCGTTTAAAATTTGAAATAAAACAGTTTAGTTAAAGTACCACATTTCACTGCTTTTGTACTGGTGCGGAACTAGTTACTATCGGACTGGTTCGTTTTTGGCGAAAAAGAACTAGTACTGAACTAGAAATTTGGTTCACTAGTTCGTGTTTTCCCTACAGGGCTAGTATGCGTTTATTTTCGTAACGCTCGCTTAATGCTTGCCATGCCAGGTCAAAATTTTCGTCGCTAAGAGGGAATTGCTTGACGATTTGACCGGCTTGCCATTTTTTTATACCGGAGGTGGTATAATTTCTGCGCGGATGATAATTTGGGGGGGGCTTATGTAGACGGCGGTAAACATATCTCGGAAAGATTGCCATTCTTCATAACCACCGTAGAAAATCTCTGTATCACATGGCGGGAGTTGCAGATACATGTGAGGATTTTCATCTGTGTGCGAATTCTGTGCTTCTCGGGAGTGAGAGCTTGGGGCACTTATAGCTCGGATCAATTTGAGTTGATCTAAGTTCTTCGCTTTAGTCATTTCATAAGTATCAATACTAAATTGATACTTGCCTTCCGGCAACGCCAAAAAATTATCTGGAAGGTCTTCATCATCTTTTAGGAAAAGTGAGTCATATGCGGCTTGTAACCGCGCCCAGAGATTGTCAATAGTTCTTTCTTTTATTTCGAGGGCCGACTCTGTGAATTCCTCTATGGGAGAAGAGGTGAGTCTGGCACAATATCTCATGAAGCCATCATTTTCGATATTAAATTTTTGCGCACACGGGTCATGAGATTTTCTTTTTCCTGATTTCTTTGCTTCGGCAGAGGTCTGAAGCTTTTCAAAGATTTTGGCGGGAGTTGATTTCCTTGGAATTTTGGAACTATGTTTGGGGTTTTGTTCAGCTGGCATTTTTGATGTTAGGAAATTTATTAATATTTTAGTATTTTGGTATATTAAGGNGTTTGGGGTTTTGTTCAGCTGGCATTTTTGATGTTAGGAAATTTATTAATATTTTAGTATTTTGGTATATTAAGGAGGCTTTTAATTGAGCAATTTCTTGTTATTTAGTGTTTTTGTGGACTGTATGTATTTAAATGTATATATATTTGGGACTCGTGGAATTTTCTGCTTGGTTTTATTAAATATTTTAGTTTTGTATATATATTTATATATGTAATCTTTTAAAAATGGTTCGAGAGTGTTCGTTTTTGTCAATATAAATTTTTGGGAAATTAGTAAATTAGCTGCTGGGTTATTACCACCAAATTTACTGCTGGGTTAACTTGTTTAATATGTGTATTTATGTATTTAAGGGCAGCGCTCTCAGTTGTCAAATCTACGATGACGTCACGCTAAAATTACTCTCACGAATTCTGCTGCAATC
>NW_016204024.1:0-2275 GCF_001687245.7 Rhagoletis zephyria
CCTTTGGAGAGAAGCAATTCGGTTCAGATGGTAACCTCTGGATAACCTCTGTAGACAAAGATATTGGTTCAGATGGTAGGTTTATATTCTCAAAACTTTCGGTTTGATTTTGGTTAGTTTCAATAGCAATCTCAGAGTTTGTTTCGATTTCGGACTGGGAAAAATCAGACTGGTTTGACTTAGAACGAATTGAAGCTTGATATAAACGTGGTAAGTTATTTCTACGATATGGCACTCTTTCAACAAACGCGCTATAAGTTGACAATTTCGGAGAGAGATGTTTGTTTTTGTTTCTTCGCCAAATCAATATATCAACTTTTTTTTAGAAAAAACTAGAGATCCACTTAAGTTTTTCGATATCATTTTAGTAAATATTACTCGATCAGTACGTAATAATTACCAAATAGAAGGCGAGACTTACTGTTACTGATTTGTGATAATAATATGATGAAAATCATTCAAATTATAAGAAAATATTTAAAAATAAAAAAATGTTTAACAAATTTTTTTTCAACTTTCAAAATTTGCAATTTTAGTATTGTATTCATAAACATAAGTAAACTAAATAGTGTTTCTAGAAGTTGACCCGTTCAGAGTTTCCATACTCATTTGCATAAACCAAATTTTTCCACGACGATGGAAAATGATGGAGTTTCTATTAGAGCTACCGAAATTGCTCCTAAATTTGCGAAATTCGCAACCTATGGCTAATATTAAAAAAAAAAAAATATTAGAATATTTACAACTAGCAACTTAAATGCACCCCAGCAATATTAATGCTATTCTTTACATCTTTTGACTAAAGGCCAGTGCAATTATCAATCCAACAATTAAAATTTTCTTAAAAATTGACATGGGACATTTTACTCCAGAATGTGATCAATTGTGAATTTTAACTATGTCGTCGGAACTTATACAACAGCCAAAGATATT
This sequence comes from Rhagoletis zephyria, assembly GCF_001687245.7. Classification (NCBI taxonomy): domain Eukaryota; kingdom Metazoa; phylum Arthropoda; class Insecta; order Diptera; family Tephritidae; genus Rhagoletis; species Rhagoletis zephyria. The sequence continues at coordinate 934 of NW_016204024.1, forward strand.
TTTTAACATAGAACGATAACTATTGTATAATATTGCTTTAACAAAACTACCAAACGATTTCTTAGTTTTATGTAACTATCATTTGAATGAATGTTACTGGTGGGACACTGAAAAGAACTCTTTTTTACCCTTCTGCACTCAAAGATGAGTTTTAGCCAAAACACTTATTTTTCACAAACGATGTATTTGTGTTGTTAAATATGAATTATACGCTTTCGTTTTCAATAAAAACGAGGTTTATATGATCTTCATAGAAATATAAAAAAAAATATTTAAAATTGTGACTGGTGGGACATCTCCTTGTGACTGGTGTAAAGTAATTATGCATGAAATAAAAGTTTCCATAGACAAAAATTACAACTTCTTTTAATTTAATTAACATTTTCTCACAGGTTAATGAAATGCAGCCATTTAAAAAGAGGTTGCTACTGAAATAGATATAATTAGCGCATATTTAAATTTATGTCGTTTTCTCTTTTCAATGGAATGACCCTCAAGTTTTTCATAAACCAGTCTTTGAAAAAAGTTCAAAAACAACATCAAAAATCTCATTATTATGATTCCGTAGAAATTCTTTTTTAATATTTCTATACAAACTTTTTAAGCTTAGACTGTTTAGTCACCTGAGGTAATTTTTTCGAAAATATTAAAAAAAGAAACTTTTTATTAATAAAAAAACAAAATTTTTGGAGGTATTTTCAAATCGGTACAGCTCACGTAAATCTTAATATTTTTGCAAGATATTTTGGCGCAATTCTTAAAATATAATAGATTTTATAATTCCAGTGGAAAAGTAGTACCAATTTTTTTGTTTTGTATGGGGAGTGATNTGGGGAGTGATGTAGTCTACTGTACATAAGTTGACTATGATTACTGGGCCGTGCTATCATAGTAGCACAATGCCACTAAGTGCATTTTAAAATTTTCAGGCAATAGCCTCTTGCGATTATCGATTATATTACTTCTTGTTTGTGTGAAATATTTTATTTTTATCAGTATTTTTCTTTTAATCAAAATATGTTGAAATTAAAGCGAAAAAAATATATATTTTGCCAGGCGTTTTTATTTTGTCCCTCTGACGTCTAAATTTATTTTAAAGGACTTCGTAATTTCAAAGATATGATTGATTCCAAAAATTATTTCAAAAATTCAATGCAGTGTATGTAGAATAAAAATATGGGTACCAAATGCAAGAGGAAATTTCTTTAGAATTTTAAAAAAAATAAAAGTTTTTGGATTTACAAGGACGAATAGGTAATTCGGGGATGTTATCGAGTTTATATAAGTCCTTAAAATATCGCACACCTAGATCTAAAGTGAGCTAACTCAAAATTCATAGAGG
>NW_016204025.1:0-2275 GCF_001687245.7 Rhagoletis zephyria
TGACCATTAAGTGTGATTTATGAAGCTGAAACACTGTGTGTGTGCTCTTCACTCTCTCTCTCTCTCTCTCTCTCCTCTTTTCTATTGGATTTTAAAACGTGCTGCTGTTGCTGGCGCAGCAGAATCTCCCGTTAGCTTAGCTGTGTTTCACTGGTTTAGGGTGATCGATCTGTCTCAAGCTGTGACCACCACTACCACCACCAGCTAAAATCGCTTCATTCTGAAACTTTTTTACCAACTGACTTTTTAATTTCTTGCTGCTTTATCTTCTTTACTCTTTTGATGATTTTGTGTGTGAGCGGCAGTTTGAACTTTGCTATGCTGCCTTTTTTCAATAATAAAAGCACAATTTTGGCCGAGATATTATTTCTTTTGGTGTACACTGAGAGACTGAGCGCGCACTCACATACTTTGTATTCAGTAAAGGCAGTGTGGTATCTTCTTTGTTTCAGTCTCTATTTGGCCCAGTTGCAAGCACGTTCAATAAAAAAATATTTTATTTATTATGATGATTGCGTGATTGAATGCAGAAGAAAGGGGAAAATGTGTGTGACACTGATATTTTGTTTTGTTTTGTTACTTCTCTGGGGGAGATTTTAGTTTTACTTTGCAATGCGTTGTGCCGTCTAGAGTCTAGACAATGCAGACGATTGCCCCCGCACTTTACTACTATTCGGTCAAAACAAATCGGCATCAGCTAAAACAATAGGCCAATGGATTTTTGTGTGCTTCATTTTCAAGTGTGCGATGAATTGATCGACGACGCTGACGACAGCGGTTGCCTCCATTGAAGCATCCATTTGCTGCTGGCTGCGATATTTCGGCCCATTTGATGCTTAATTGTGAGGACGAATAGCTATAGTTATGTGTGATGTTGATGGTGGTAGAATGAATTTTGATACCGATTATGCACGACAAATTGTGTGTGTGTGTGCTTTCAATGTGTCTGCATTTGGGTGATTAGGCCATGTATTTTATGGCTTTTATTTGGTGTGTTTGCACCGGAAGAAAACGCCATTATTTGCTAAACGATTACCCCACTTTCTGAGAAAAATAAAACTAACGATATGTACTTTTTTTCTTCCGTTTTCAAATTCTAGTGCACCTGAAACTTTTCATCAGAATTTTCCTTCTCTCGCCAACAAACAACAGCTGCGCATTACTGGTGAAGAAATTTGAAAATGGCAATCATTTTGGTTTTAGGTAAGTTCACCAAACGATTTTCACTTCTTTTCATCATCACCTTTTTGGGAGCTGCCAAAAGTGCAGTAGCAAGTTAGTTAGGCCGTGTGTGAGCTCGTCTTTGAAGCCTACTCATCACGCAAATTCACACACCGACACAGACACAGACAGACTATCTCATCTCATCTATTAATAAGGCAACTTCTGCCTTCTGCTTCCTCTTCACTTTTTGTTGGTATTTTTGCCAGCAGAAGAAGAAAAGACACTCGTGCACGTCTGCTCTTGAGTGAACAGCAGCAGCAGCATCGGCAGCTAAATTGGGCGTATTTTCTCCGCCATCTTCTCCTTCTCCTTATCTCCTTCATTCTAGTGCAAACGTGTTCGACACTCGCACTCGTCGATCGCTTTCGTCGATAGAGAGAGAGCCGGGCTCACCACTTTCGATGCACCAAGTCTGCTTCAGATTTACCGCAAAATAACACGCCAAATAAACCTTCCCTGAGCTACTGTTGTGCTGAGAAGAGGGAGAGGGAAAAGGTTTGCACCGACGCCGAAAAACCGCAGCAAGCAATCGAGCTAGTCATGTCATGTCTTTCAGCATCATCTCCTCTTCTTCTTCTTCTTCTTCTTTTGGTGGTGGTGGTGGTTGCTTTCTCTCAGACATGATGATAAATGATGCTGCTGTCTGTGTGTGCTCAACGCTGAGAAGTTGAGGTTGAAGCTAAGCTTCAGAAAAAGGTTGCAAACTGTGTGCACTGTTCAATCACAAAGTGGCGATCGACAGGCGATGCCCGAGATGAGATGAGATGTGAAGCAGCAGTTTGCTGTTTGGTTGTTGAGCAGCCTACGCAACTCGAACTCACCTCACCTCACCTCTGCTAATCAGCTGTAGGAGTTCATCTCCCTCTCTTTCATCGGAGATGTGTTTTTTGTGTTTTTTGCTTTTCGATTTCGGGCGACTCCTGTCTCGAGTTAAGAGAAAAAAACTGTTTCTGGTTTGTTTTTTGTTTTTCTCTTTTAGGAGGAGGGGAAGGTGAAAACAATACAACAGTACATTGAAGTTGTGTACAGCAACTTTTTTGGCAACTTTTTC
>NW_016204027.1:0-2275 GCF_001687245.7 Rhagoletis zephyria
ATTAAATTTTTAGGATCTTATTCAATTTTGTTAATTGGTTTATTTTTTGTTTTTTTTATATATTAAAATATTTTTAATCTTATTTAATTTTTAAGGAATATTTCCTTCTTTTTTGATTAAATTGTTTCCTTTTTCTAGTTAAATAGATTATCTTTTATTTATTAATTTTTCATGTTTTGAAAAGAAAAATAGATATATATTTTTTTAGTTTAATCTTTAAAAAACGTATTGCTAAATAGCGAACAGCATATCGCTAAGACCTCCTCGTTAGCAGATCTTTCAATTAGTCTTTCGAAAGACAGTAAAGAGAGCTTTCAAGAAACATAGTTGCCAGAATCTAAAGACTTTTGACTTACGAAAGGCTTTTGTGTTCGACTTTTCTTCCTTCGAGGGGATGTGGAATTTCGTTCCGAAATAAATGATGCGCTTCCCAAATGTACTGACTGGAGCCTTTCAAGTTCTTCTTAACATTTTGGATATTCTCAACATAAAAGATGATCCACTGTCTGTATACATTACGATTTGCTAAGCCAACTGTTTCATAGGCACAACTACACACAAAAAGCAAAATTAAAGCATTAAAAACTAAGAGATGCCATTTTATTTTTGAGTTCACTCACTTTAGAGAAGTCATATAAAATCTGCAATGGAAATAAATTTAATCAAACCACCGCGATAAAAACCTTAATGAGAGCGAGACACTGGCAAAACGGCACCGCATTAAACAAAAAGAAAGGAACTTTAATGGATAAAGGAGGCAAGCTTAAAACGATAAAATAAACGGCTGACGGGTAGGAGGAGACGGAGGAGGTGGGGATCCCATGCAATTAAGCGCACCACACACATGCATATTTTGCCAATTAAATGCAGTTAACCAGTTTAAGAGCACATCAAAAAGTATGCGGAGTGTTTTATTTTTTATATTTTTTGCTTTGGTTTTCACATTTTTTTCTGCACGAAACATGCAAGAAGCAACACAGTCAAAGTTAAGGTTGATTGCGCCAGCTGAAGACGATTTAACTCGATGGGGGAACAAAGCTCAGATCGACCGCTCGACTGACTGACTGGCTGGCTGGCTGGCTGCCTGCTTGACTACACATACCGATTGCAGCAAGTTGCAACAGACAAGCGCAGCTCGCATGCATTCGTGGCACGCCACATGTGGTAGACAATTCAAATTAAGTGGCAACCAAACTATTGCTTTTTTGCTTTCTTCTTCGGAGAACAGAGGAGGTGATGGGAGCAAAAATGCGACAAAATTTCAATTCGATTTTAAAAGTGGCACTAAAAGGCCAACCGGGGGCAACACAAGGCAGCACACCACGCTAAACCGCATCAAATTTGTATTTATTTGCGAAATGCCGCGAAGACAGCAGACACCCCGGCGAGCCGGAAAGCAGGCAGTACAGCCAGTCTGCCATTCTTCGCTGTTCAATTTAACATACAAACAAACAAAATAATCATAACAATAACAATAGCAATAAGGAGAAAATTAGCACTGACTGTTGCTGCAAAATGTTGCGGATGCGGTAATCTGTGCCGCTGAATGTAAATAGACACGCTGCCGCTTTGACTGCGCGCTTTGATAAGGCAACCAAAAAAAAAAAACACACAGCAACTAATAAAAAACTTTCTCACACAAAATACTTCCTGTGTGTTTATTCACAAAAATTATTTAGCGTCAAGTGATGAGGAAGAAAAACAAACAATTATAGTGAATGCTGAAAATTGTCCGCTAAAATTTAATAAGAATCGAAAATCGGCAGCAAAGTGCAGAGATTGCAAATAAAGTAAAAGAAAATAAAGCAAGCTCATGCACCAGCAGCGGCTGAGCTGTCAGCTCCAATGCGGTCGGACGGCGGCAGTGAGAAGGCGGTGGAGACAATTGATTCGTGCGAAAATTGCCAGCAGCCGTCGTGGCGATGAGTGAGTACAGTGAGGCAATTGTTGTGGATCTATGGATACAATTCAAACGGTCGACTTTTGATAAAGCTCAAAACTATAGAAAGAAGTTTTAGAGTAGTGGTCGACTGTATAGTCCAAACTTTTATCCGAACTATCTGCTATTCTTACATTTGAGTTGCTGGAGCACCATGCCATGCTGATAGTAAATCTGCTAAATCATACAGCCGCCAAAGCTATGCTCTCCAAGAATCTTGGAAGGAANAAAATTGTCCGCTAAAATTTAATAAGAATCGAAAATCGGCAGCAAAGTGCAGAGATTGCAAATAAAGTAAAAGAAAATAAAGCAAGCTCATGCACCAGCAGCGGCTGA
>NW_016204028.1:0-2275 GCF_001687245.7 Rhagoletis zephyria
TACGAACTTAATATGCTAATATACATGGGTACGTAAATCTTATGAGTAGATAAGTATATGCATATGAGCAATGCGTAAATATCTGCTAGAATATACAGCGTGTCAAGTTTTTCGTTTTAAAAGTGTCTTCGTTTCGGAAAAGTAAACAGCTGTATGCTTTACTAACCATACATATCGTCATCTTATCAAAGAAAGGCCCTATCTAACATTTTTTTTTTTTAAGCGTAGTTATAAAACTTTATACAAATTAAAGCTGTTCAGTTCCCCTCACAGATTTTTAATAAACATAATCACTTTATTTTTGTTGTAGTAGTAGATTTTTTTTTTAATTTTGTACACAGCTGAATCTCGAAAGAAAATGCGTTACGGTTTTTTGACATACATATATATGTAGGTAGATGGTTTTTTTTTTGAAATCTTGATTTTTCGAATATCTATCGAATAAATCGATTCTTTTATCGACCAACTCGTTTTTTCATTTCATACAAATCGTGGCATCTCAATAAAACTTTTGAGTTTTTCGAAGTTTTCAAAACTTTTATCCAGATTAGGGGAACCCCTAAATAGTTTTAGAATTATCATCCTAGGTTATACGTATCATATTTGATTCCAATAAATGACGCTCAAACGTTTTCCACTTACTTGGCCTGGCTTCTTCTCCAATTCGTGTTAAGCTTCTTGATGTTGTGACACGAATGGAGAGAGCTACAGGGAGCTATTTGATAGCAGAAGTACACTCTGAGGTTTGGCTGGAACTAGAAATTGAACCATGGCCAACCCGGGTAGCAGTATGCACATCTAAGCACTCGGCTAAGCCGGGAAAAGAAATACTCAGACCCGAAAAAAAATTTAAAAAAATATTAAATAAGACCAAACGTGAATTTTTCACTATTTCTGTCTTTTACTTTTGATCTAAAAAAATAAAAAATAAAAGCCTTGGACTTATTTTCCTATGCTCTTGTCTAAATAAAGTTAAAGTTCAGTTAAGTAAGTGAAGATATTTTTCATAAATAAATAGAGAAATCTTTACAAGATCTTCACAGTGAAGATATCTGGCGGCACTTGAATTTTTATTTTTTGATAGTTGGCAACAAAATTTTTTTTATTTTTGTCATCAATTTACTGCTGCAAATGCGAAAGTAGGCCAGCTAGAATTCTATTGTCAAATATGCATAGGAAAAAATTGAAACGTTGAACTGTGCCCACTGTATACACCGTGGTTTTTGGTAGGTGACAACAAACTTTTCGTTTTTGTCATAAATTTATCTTGCAGGACATAAGTATTGAGTTTTATGAATATGGTATGGTTTGTGAATTAACCAAGTAATTTTTTATTTATTTTTAATAAAATGTATTACTGTTATACCAAACATTAAAGTTTAATTGTTAGAAAATTTTCAGTTAAGATATTTCTAGAGAAAAAAAATGTTTCTTGTTTCAGCAACCTTTTTACGGTTTGTTGAACATTTTATCATCACTAGGAAGATTTTGAACAAAAATTTTCTGACAACACTGGCCACTGCTGATACTATGTGTGTATGTATAGGTAAGATTAAGATTTTCCAGCATATACAAACATATGCATATATAAAATATAGAGAAAGGATTAGGCTCTTTATCGTTATACTTTGATGTTCTGCAACTCTTGTAAATTTTCCAATTTACGCAATAAACCATTACAGGACTTAAGGGCTTTTTATTGTGATTACACATATTNATGTATATTTGAATAATCGGCATATACATTCATATATTATTAAACTGAAAGCACACAGTTTTGCCAATTTGTTTCAGAAAGCATTAAAATATATTATCCAAAATGTATTTTCCTGCACTAAGGTTACATACATATGCAAATAACTGTATCAATGCAAGGCATGCGTATTTACATATGTATGTATATAAATATATTTAAATATGCAACAGCTGAACATTTGCATATATGTACATACTTACACACCCATGCACATGTGCCCAGTCTTACGCAGCCTAGTTGATAGGCAAATTCCAATTATAATATTTAAGCAATTGCTTCGATCCGAGGTTTTAGTCATCAACTACTTGTAAGTATTTGCATACAAAACATCTACATACACATATATATATGTACCTATATATGTCAAAACAACTGCTGCATCGATGCTCATAACAGATACACCTTAAATCGTTGAATTGTTGCACATACAGTGGTAGCCACATAAAGGTTACCAGAAACTAGTTTTTTGGGTAGAAAATAAGTAGAATGAACAAATTACTAAAAATTTAACACCAACCC
>NW_016204029.1:0-2275 GCF_001687245.7 Rhagoletis zephyria
TCTAAATACCTTCGGAAATATATTCACTAACACCCACATTTATAAAAAGCAGCGAATGCTTCATACATCGAAAATTTGTTTTTTGAAATCTCCCTTTAAAAAGCTCTTTAAATTCAATTTAATTTTTTATGAATGATGCCATATGAATTTTAGGAGGGAGCAACAATACAAAAATATGTTAATAAGTAAATAAAAAAAGTGAATGCTAGACGTTCAATAATCTTCGCGCGCTATTTAAGCACCTCATCAATATTACCTAAAACGCAATAAATAGTACAGGTGCTTACATACATATGTATTCAGTGCAACCTACAGAACAATTTACATTTTCTAGCTAAAATATAATGCTACCTAAGAAGCGTATGCTTTTCATGAATGCATGCTAATTTTGAGATTTGTAGCAAACACTTAGCCACAGAAACCCCTAAAACAAATGCGTTATTTTATGCAGGATCGTATGCGGTATAAGGTAATATCAAGAAAAGGATTTGACTGCAAACAAATGTTAGTCATTAGTGGGCACATGTTTTCATATACATATGTACACAAGTACAGTGAGTCAAACAATTGACCACGTGTTGATTTTCTTCAAATATTCGTAATGTTTTTCGAGAAATTTTTTTTTTGTTTGTATAAAAATATCATCTAAGCTTTTACCAAAACCGTCACAAAAAAAATTACAGTTCCAAACATAGAACTAAAAATTTAAACTTTTTATTCTGAATTTTTACAAATTTCTGGGTACGCAGTTTTATATCCCAGACAATTTTAGTCTCATGAAGTGCAAGTTTCAAACGGCTAAAAAATTGCGTTGATTTTTGAGAAATTTTATTTGGTGACGGATTTTTGCACTTTTTTTTTATATAAGTACGAATTTCTTATGAAATAAAACGCGAGAGATCGTCAGCAACAAAATGTCAAAATATCAACGCAGGTTTTTTAAATTACGCTTGTTATATTAAAAAACCCGAAAAAGTAGCATAAAAAAAAATTCTCAAAAATCAACGCGATTGTTTAGCTGTTTGAAACTTGCACTTCATTAGATCAAAGTTGAAAGGGCTATAAAACTGCAAAAAAACTTAGTTGCAAAAATATCACGAATATTAAAAAAAAAAACAACACTGGGTCATTTGTTTGAGTCACTGTACATAGGAATTTGCGAGGAAATTTCAGGTGTGAACAACTGTTTCCATTTGCCACGGAAATGAACAAATAAAAGGTGTGCAAGTGCTTTCTCTCCTGCTGATTGCGCCACGGAAAGTGGAACAGCAATCGCTCATCACATATCATTTATAATCGTGCATGAATGTGGATATGTTAGTTAGTTTGGCGCTCAGCTACCTTCTATTTCTGATTTTCTGAACTATTTTCGTTATATTTGAACACAATGGCGCCATTTATGCACATTTTTCACTTCCATACTCACGCAGCCAGTAGCGCACCTACCCACCTAGCTAGTTACATATGTACATATGGGGCGTTCCATACCCAAACGGACGGGGTTCACTCTTCATGTGTTTGATTTGTTTAAAATTTTTAGGGTTGATGCATAAACATAAATAAAAAATATTAAATTTGAGCTTGATTAATAAAATTTTAAAAACTTTACAACAGAAAAACATAAAACAAATCGATTTAATAGTTTTCCAAATATCTCGAGAACGAGGCGACGAAAAAAATTTGAAAAAAAAAAACAATCACACATACACACATCAAAATTCTTCAAAAGAAATATTAAATTTTTTTTCTTGAAAAATTGTTCACATACAAGCTTTTTCAAAAAAAAAAAAAAGTTTTTGAAAATATGCCGTCTTAAAAAAAAAATCACAATGGTAGCTCTAAGTATTGTGCAATATTTAAGTATAGTATTATGAAGTGCATTGTACAATAATTTGACTTATGACTTTTTTTTACACCGAAGTTGAGTAAAAAGAGTACATAACAAATTTACAATTTCTTTTAATTTTTTTCGAATTTTTTTTATGCAGTTTTAAATTTTAGTATAATAAAGTGCAAGTTTTAAGTGATTACAAAACTGACGTAATTTTTTTTAATTTTCTTTGAAAACGGTTTTCCGTCAGCATAAAAAATATTAAAAATCAACGCAATTTTACAGCAGCTTAAACTTTGCACTTTATTATATTAAACTTTTTTCCTCGCGCTCGAGATATTTGGAAATTTCATATTAAATATTATTTATGATTATGCATCAACACACAAAATTTGAAAAAAATAAAAATAAAAAATCAAACACATGAAGTGTGAACCCCGTCCG
>NW_016204031.1:0-2274 GCF_001687245.7 Rhagoletis zephyria
AGTGAAAGCGCGCACTGCTTACCACTACACCACAGCGGCCGACATGTACATTAGGGTGGTAAACAAAAAAAAAAGTAAAGTCGTAATTTTAATGTGGATTGTTTTAGGTACTTATATCGAAACAAGTAATTTTTAGCAAAAAAAACCGACTTCAACTCTCATATATAAAAAAAAATATATATATATATCTCTCATGATCCACTGATCGGATCTTAACCAGATTAGTATGCCACCTCTGAGACACGGTTGACGTGGTCCAAAGCTCTGCGGTAAAATACAAAAAAAAAAAAACGAAAAACAATATACATATATATTCCGACGAACTGATAACCTCCTCCTTTTTTGGAAGTCGGTTAAAAACGTCCTTCACGCTAGCTGACCCACTACCCCAAAAACTTATAAAAATTACTCAGGAATTAGGTGCTATTTGGGTGTTATTTAGGGTCTCCAAAATTAATTTAAGTGCTCACTCAGTTTCCGAGAAAATCGCAAAAGTTTATTGGTNAAAATTAATTTAAGTGCTCACTCAGTTTCCGAGAAAATCGCAAAAGTTTATTGGTCGGCCAGCGTGACGTCACGCCAGCTGACCCACCCACTAAATTTCGTCGAACACTGGTAAATATTATTCAGGAATTAGGTACTATTGAGGTGTTTTTAAGGGCCACCAAAATATTTCGAAACCCGAGTGTGCATCGTTTGTTGTCGATTAAAGCGATTTGGGAATTTTACAGGGGTAAAGATAATGGGGATATTCGGAACATTTATTAGAATGCAATTTCGCCTGGTACATCGTGTGTATTGCACTGAACAAAAATACCGATTTTTCCGAAAGTTCGGGTTCGGTTTAATATTGGGGGTCTTTATTAGAGCAACAGAAGCCAAATTGACAAGTTTTAGAATTTTTGCTTGTCTGTCTGTATGTTTGTACGCGCATCACTCGAAAACTAATGCATGGAATTGAATGCAGTTTTCACAGATGTGTTGCTAGAGGTCTAACTTAAAACATAGAAAGAGACAAATTAGAGAGTTGCCACCTGTTTGAATATTGCAGTTTAAGTAGTTTGATAAGATAAAAGTAAATATAGCTGCCAAAAGAAAGATGTTTAAGAAGGTTTATAGCCGAAATATTTTCGTTGAAGGTTGCCACCTGTTTGAAAATTTTAATTCAACTTAATTTATAAGATAAATAGAATATTGCAATGTAGGTATAAAACTGAAGAGGTTTCGAAAAGTTTACTGCCGAAAATATTTTTGAGAAGGGTTGCCACCTGTTTGAAAAATTGTATTAAATTAAATTGATAATATAAATGAAATAGTACAATACTGGTACCAAACACTTTTTAGGCGCAGTGAAGCACGCCGGGTATTTGCTAGTAATCAATATAATGTACTTCATTGGTTTAAAATTTTGAATAAAACAATAGGTACAATTTCAGTGAAATAGAGAGAGTGTGAGAGAGAGGGAGCGAAAAGAGACATACATATGTAAGTCAAAACTAACGAACAAAAAATAAATGTATATTAATTAGTGCATAAAATTTGCTAACGGTTATTGTTTTTTTTCTTTTTGCCGGTTAGCCAAGTGTTTATAAGCGCTCTCCAGCAGCCGGAAAAAATATTTATACCAAACTAATACGCCAATTGCAATGCCAGCATCTTTTGATGGCAACGAATAGGCTCAAGGGAAATGCAGCCAGCCATTGTGTTTGTGAGCATGCTTTCCTGCTTCTTCGAAGAAATAAAATATCCGCAAAGGAATGTGGTGCAACACTATAAACGTACATACATACTAGGGATGTCGCGAATATGGAATTTTAAACATCCGCGGATGCGAATGCGGATGTCAAATACAGTGACAGCTCCAATATGCGGACACCGATGGTCACTTATAGGGATTTCGTAAAATAATAAATTAAAAATTCATACTTACAAAATTGAAATTGCTGGTTTCTAAATTAAAATAATATTTATTCTTCAATAGATAGAAACAGGGTGAATTAAAAATAAATTCAAATTTATTGCGTTTTCTTTCCTACCGACAAATCTCATTGCCCATTGGGAACGAAAAGGTCACACTTTTTCTAGAAAAGAAAATATTTTAGAATATGGGCTATGTTCTTGTGTACATATAACTACATATGTAGGAGTGCAAGAGTCAACATTTGACCGAAAAGCAAAACAAAATTGACCGCTTGTTAGAACTTCGCGTCCGCTTATGGGAGAGTTTTTTTTCACAACTGGACATTTTTGAGTGTCCGCGTCCGTTTATCGGAA
>NW_016204032.1:0-2274 GCF_001687245.7 Rhagoletis zephyria
CTGAACATCAACAACAGCAGCAAAAGTGGTACCTGCAAAAATCTAATTGGAAATTTTTGTCCTAAATTTTTATTTCTGAATTATTTAAGCGTTTAATTAAAATTTGATTACTAAGTTTGAATGTCATAGCTGAGAAAGATTAGAACGCANAGAGCACAAATAATAAAATAGTTTAAAAATTTAAGAAATCATTTTAAATTGAAGTTTTGAAAACTATTAACTCAACTAGAAATCAAACAAACAAATCAAATTTTTTGAATTTTTTTATTTTGATAAATAACATGTTTAACTTAAAAATATCATTAAAAAACATCAAAGTTTTTGAAAAACTAAAATTGAAAGAAACAGTAAAATAATAGATACACAAGTTTTTGATGAGCTGGCGATTTTAAAAGATGATGCAGAAAACAAACAATCCAATCACAAGCAAAATTGCACAATACTGCCTGGTGCAAGGAATTAATCTAAATTAATGTCAAATTATAACACTGACGCTCACTAAACTGATGCAACCAGTGAAAAAAATGGAATGAATCTTTCTTTAGTAATAAACTCAAAACGGGCACCGAACAAAAAAAAGACAGGGCACTTGAGATAACATATGTAATTAGTAACGTACTTTGACGGGTACAAATGAGTGTGGGCGGTGGCAGTGCTGTTGTTGCTGTTTACTGTGATTTACTCTTCAAATAAGTAAAATGATAGACTAGGACTAAAAAAGGGAAACAAAAAACGGCAAGATAAAAGCTAATGTTGAGAAAAACAATCTAAAATTTACAAAAAAATTGTTTAAGGGTAGAACAGTAATGGAAAAAGTTATAATTGAGGTAAACTAACTAAATTTTGTAACATATGATCAGAGTAGCGGCCCATAAACTGCTAGCGACGTGGTTTTGAGAAGTTCGAAGTTACGTCGCCTGTTTGTATATAAGCAGCTACTCTTTGCCAATAAAGTCAGTCTGGACTACGTATGCTTGTGTTCACTCTCACTCAGCGCTTCTTCAGTTAAATTTGTGTTGTATTTTTCTTTGATATTGTTTATGTTTTTTTCCTGAAATTAAAAAATTATTAAAAAGTTGTAAATTAAAAAACACACAATACGTGCTGCCATCTGAAATTGTAAAATTATGACAGCAAATTAATGATTTTTAAAATAAAAAAGTTTTAATTGAAAAACTTAAAAAGATTTTATATTTGGTAACTGACTGCACACTTGTCGCCATCTTTTGAATGAGAATCAATATTTGCAGTTTAAAACAAACAATTTAAAAACAAAAAGTAGCGGTACAAGTTTATTTACGGTTNTTTTTTCCTAAAATTAAAAAATTATTAAAAAGTTGTAAATTAAAAAACACACAATACGTGCTGCCATCTGAAATTGTAAAATTATGACAGCAAATTAATGATTTTTAAAATAAAAAAGTTTTAATTGAAAAACTTAAAAAGATTTTATATTTGGTAACTGACTGCACACTTGTCGCCATCTTTTGAATGAGAATCAATATTTGCAGTTTAAAACAAACAATTTAAAAACAAAATTATTTGCAATTGCAAAATAAAACAGCAGTAAAAGATTGGGTTTGGCAAACGCAATGATTAAATGACAAAAAACTATTTAAATTGTCAAGTTTTTTAAAAAATTTATCAAATTAAATTTTAAAATATTTTTGTTTTATTTTGCATTTTTTAAAATTACCAAATATAAACAATAAATTTTTTAAATTGTACCAAGTTTTAAAATTATTTTTAAAAATTTTAAATTGTAGACTCTGTTTTTAAACCTATTGTAATTTTGTTGGTGGTAGCATGAATGTTAAAACGCTGTTAAAAAATGCTTTATTGTTTTATATATCAGTTTTTAAGTTAATTTGTATTTTTTGTTTTGCATTTTTTTCAGTTCATTTTTTGAAATAGTTTAAAACCTTTATAAAGAACAAGACCAAAACAACTAGTCAATTCCAAATAATTAAAACTACTCAGTTAGTGTTACTTATTTTCTAAGTTTGTTCAAGTGTACTTAAATGAAAATATTTTACAAAAAGAACTTAAACGATCAATAGTAAAGTGTCACATTTGTTTTTTAGTTTTAAAACTTATAAATTGTTACAGTGTTCATCGTTTCTCAAAATAAAAGTTTTCATCTTTTGATCATTGCAAAACATTTTTTTTCTAACCATTTTAGTCAACAGATAAATCATTTGTCAACTTTTCCTTTTTTATACTTTATATATTTATGAAGTACAAGTAAATTTGCACTTTTATTTATTGATTTGA
>NW_016204033.1:0-2274 GCF_001687245.7 Rhagoletis zephyria
CAGTTGCACCCTCTAATTTGGTACATAGACGGCTCAAAAACACCAGAAGCCATTGGAGCTGGCATCTTTGGTCCAAGATCAAAGATCGCAGTTCCTATGGGCAGACTTCCAGCATATACCAGGCGGAGGTTCACGCCATCAATCAATTCATCCTCAGCGAATATATCGCAATGAAAACATCCTAATACTATAAAATAGAGATAGTCTATCATTCCTTCTTATGAAATCAAGTCTGTATTGGTTCTTGAGTGCGTAGAGAGACTAAATTCCTTAGAAGCAAACAACAGGGTCTTCCTTCTATGGGTCCCAGGCCACAAAGGTATATAGTGAAATTAAGAAGCTCCGCCAAGCAAAGAATCTATTGGGTGGATACAATTGGAAAATATAAGAAAAACTAACTAACCTCCCATAGAACAAACTAAGAATTCTAACAGATATCTTAACTGGTCATTGCAGATAAAGAAGTTACCTGTAAAAACTCGAAATCTGGTCCTCTGATTCATGCCGTGTCTATGATAGGACAGCTGAAACTTCCGAGCACATAATCTTGGAATGCGATGCAGTAGCGAGGAGACGTGAGAAGTACCTCGGGTCACTAAATTCGCAGCCGAATCGCATGCACTCGATGTGACCTAACAATNCACAATAGATCTCCTGGTCACAGTGAATTCCTTAACTGAATATCTATCTATTTTTAGGAACTTCTTTTTTAATCTTTTTTTTTTTTAAGTTTAATTGGCTTTTAATTTTTATTTTGTATTATTAAAAAAATATATATATTTTAATTTCCTTTAATTTTTGGGAACTTACTTTTCTTAAATTTTGTTCTTTTTAAGTTTAATTTTATTTAAATTTTTAGATTATGTAACTTTAGAAATATAAATATTTTTTGTTAATTTCATAAAATTTTCTTTTAATATTTTTTTTTTGTTTTCTTAATTTAGCTTCTAGATTTTATTATTTTATAAGAAAACATATTTTTTATATCATTCAATTTTTATAAACTTATTAATTTGTTTATCTTTTTAAGTTAAATTTTTTTATCTTAATTTTCGTGTAATTTTTGGTACAATAACTTAAAAATATATATATATATATGTATTTTTTTTTTAATTTAATTTAATTTTTAGAAAACTTATTGCTAAAAGATAAGCATAATGATACTAAGACCTGAAAATGCCTTATAGGAGATTTAAGGGAAATATTTTCTTATTTTTTTTTTTTAAGATACGCAAATGTCACTGATCATTATCGATTTCGTATTTATTTATGTACATATGTACATACAGAACATTTTACTATGTGAAAATGCCTTTCCTGCTTTTCACTACTTTATCAGTGCTTTAAAATCTCGCACGTTTCTCCATTGGGAACCTCATTCACCATAAATAAATGCAGCACATGAGTGATTATCCGCAAAAGCAGGCTTAATAAATTTCAATATATAATTTATCAATATATAGTACATATGTATGCATGCATGTTCATCCAGTAAATCCCGACAAATCCTGCAACTGTAAAAACACACCTACGCTTACGCATTGGGCTGCGAATCTTATCGTGAGCAAACAATCTTGCTTTTTTTTTTAATCCGCAAGCGAATAAGTACTTCAATAGATATCAATACACTGAGCGCACACAAAACGCTTCACTGCAATTTCTTTTCTTTGTTTTTTTTTAAGATGCCTACATTCAGTAGTATTTTGTAGGATTTCCAAAATATTTAGATCGTTACGCGACGATAACGCAAAGGATTTAGATTGCAATCGCGGAGGAGCAGTATAGTAAATAGTCCCAAAATGCACAGGGTATAAGCCAAGCGAGGCAAGTGAGGCGTGCAAAGTAAAGTGATCTTCAGTGATGCTGAGAGAATGCACAGAGTATTTTTCATTGCTTCTTAATAAATGCTTATCATATGTGTCGATCTGTCTTTTCATTTGTTTTCTTTTTGTATAACATATCATATTTCAGCATATCTTTAACTCTCTACCGATTTGCATCTGCCTTGGTAATTTTTGGTTGCAACTCTGCGTTGACTGCCGCCAGCATCTTGATAAATATGACTAAACTAGTCAGCACATCTTGATTACTTCCATTAAGATAGCATTTCAGAAATTTTTGCAAAAATGGTTGCTAATTAACATCTCATACATTGCAATTTGCTGGCCACAACTTCAATTTAGGGCAAACTAAAAAGGGATTCTCACTTACTGCTATCTGTAAAATATCAATGATCTCTGCATAGTGGAAATTAGTTATCTTGATTAGCGATTT
>NW_016204034.1:0-2274 GCF_001687245.7 Rhagoletis zephyria
ACTGCAGTTACCCATAATCCTTGTGGGTGCGTCGTCGTTCATTGTGCAGAATGTCGAATCGTCTATCTGCTCAGCCAAGTCTGTTCCCCTACGATCGTTTTACAGGCTTGAGTGCCAAAGATCGTGGTGCGCATTAAAGTTACCTACTACCATACGGTTTTCACCTCTTTCACGGTGTGGTGCGTGATGAACGCTAAGCCACCACCATTATCTCGCTCGCGATCTCGACGGTGCACGTTGCACCCGGCGCAATTCAACAAAGTTGAATTGCTGTGCAACTTCGTCTCTTGGACCGCAGCTATTAATATACCATGCCGACACATGAAGACGGTTATCTCCTCAATCTTGCTCTGTAGCCCGTTACAGTTGAATTGAAGGAGCTTCATGTGGTTCGGGAGACGTGTCGTGATGTGGGGTGTGAGTGAGGTGTATGCTCTTGCCGCCGTTGGCTGTGTGTGCTGCTGAGGTGATTGCCGCCCTGTGGTGGTGGTGGGGGGCGTCGCAATTGGAGTCTGCGACCGAGCAGCGCAACACGGGCCCTCGAAGTTCCCCGTCCAATCTCGCGTGGTATGCAGACCTGAGCATGCCCTAAAGTGGCACCAGCCAAGTCAGGTGTTGCACTTGACTGATGTCACATTACGGAATATCCTGGTCTGGCATACCATGCAGATTGTAGGGGGAACCAGGAGTTGTTGGCGGCGGCGTGTGGGTGGTGGTGCGGTTGTGTGTGTTATGTGGTCTGTAGTGGCTGTGGTACGGTCTGTGGTGTTATTTTGTCGTTGTGTTGTGGTGACTGTGTGGCTGCTGTGTGAGTGTGTGGGGCTGCACGGGCGGACTATGGTTAGCCGTGGAGGCTGCTGTATTTGAGCAACAGGGGGCCACGTACGACGTGGTCCACTGTCTGTGTGTCCGTAGTCCCGAGCAGACCCTGAGGTGACACCACCCCTCGCAGGCATTACACTTGACTGAGGTGGAGTTATGGTGTAATCGTCTTCGGCATACACAGCAGGTGTATGTTTCTGGCCCAGGGTTTGACTCGATGCCAGCCCTGAGTAGGAGAATGCGTAGTGAATGTAGCCCTATGGACGGACAACTTCTAAGATACTTCGCCGACCTAACCGGGGTTAGATCGCCGAAACAACAGCCCTTGGTCGGGTGAAACCCGAGTCATTCCGGTACGTAGAACCGGCTGTCGTGGCACAGCCCATCTTTGAAGTCGGTTTGCTTGATGTGCCGAAATTCCAGTTTTCTTACCGAAAATGGCGAGCAAAGGCTTGTGGTCGGTATGAAGCTTAAATGCTCTGCCGAAAATCATCTTATGAAATTTAGTGACCGCAAAAACTAATGCGAGGCGTTCTTTTTCAATTTGGCTGTATGCCTTTTCAGAAGGAGTAAGCGAGCGCGATGCGTGGCTGACAGCTTTGACTGAGCCATCGGGAAACTCATGCATAATGCAGGCCCCTAGTCCGTAGTTTGACGCATCCGCTGCAACGATGATTTTCTTTTGCGGATCGTAATGCGTCAAAAGCAGATTTGAGGAAAGTATTTCTTTAAGACTGTTAAAGCATTTTCGATGAGTTTGAGTCCATTGCCACTTCGTGTTCGCGTTCAAAAGTTCATCAAATGGACCTCTGAGCTGACGCATTTTGTTTATGAACTTCCCGTAAAAGTCTATGGCGCCAAGAAACGAACGCAGTTCAGCGATATTGTTTGGCTCTGGCATGCCATTGATTGCTGAGACACGCTCCGTATCTGGCTGAAGTCCGTATTGACTAATTATATAGCCCAGATACCTAACTTCAGTCACTGAAAACCTGCATTTGGCGAATTTGAGTTTGAACCCATAATCTTGACTTCGTCGCAAAACTTCGTGCACGTTCCTGTCATGTTCGCTTTGATCTCTTCCAGATACGAAAATATCATCGATATACGCTGCGGCGTATTCCAGACCAATAAGCATTTTGTCCATGACTTGTTGAAAGATGGCAGGAAAAGTTTTCACGCCAAAGATCATGCGATTGTAGCGGAATAAACCCAAGTGCGTATTGATTCTAAGAAGTTCCTTTGAGCTTTCATCTACCTCAATTTGGAGGAAAGCATCAGAAAGGTCTATATGGCTAAAATATTTAGCGTTCGCTAGCTTTGCAAAAATGTCTTCAGGTAGAGGGAGCGGGTACTGATGTGTTTCGAGAGCGGTGTTTAAACCTGTTGAGAAGTCGGCGTAAATGCGTATGCTGCCATTGGACTTCTTTGTAACGACAATCGGCGCAGCCC
>NW_016204035.1:0-2274 GCF_001687245.7 Rhagoletis zephyria
TGGGTCAGCTAGGTTTATGGACGTCCTAGAATGGTAAACATAGACTGTGAGGCGCAACCATTTTTTGTTTTTGCGATATTTCCAGATCGGTCTGTGAAATCAAAGCGTGGGTTCGTGCCAACTCAGTTAAGTATTCTATAAGATTGTGTGCAGTACGTGTTTTGTTCAGCTCCATTATGTTGCTGAAATATTCATACGTGTGTCGCCTATGAGGCGATGTTTACCAATTAAGGTATTTTTTTTTTTTTGTATAGGAAACTATTTAATAACAAAATTTTTTCTAAGCCATAGGCATGATATTCTTTTTTAATATGTTAAGTTGATCTAAAGTTAACAAAAATATATCGAACGTAAATACTTTTTTTTATATTTTTTTTTCAAACGTTCTCTGTATAGCACCCATTAAAAGATGTGATCTTTTAATATGACTGTAACAAATTTCAGATATACAAAAAAATAAAATTTTCTAATTAATTTTTGTTACAAAAGATATAGTGAATATGTATTTGCTTTTGTTTGAATAATTTTTTTTTTTTTATAAAGGTGAAATGTTCGTTGTTTACAAGGGAAGCCTCATAGGCGATGTTTACCATTAAAGGGCTAAAAAATATGTTTANGAACTCTTTGAAAAAACAGTTTAAGCTCAAAAAATCTGCAAGTAACTATTTAAAAATATTTTCAACGGAATCGTAATAATGAGATTTTCTATGCTGTTTTTGAACATTTTTCAAAGATTGGGTTAAGAAAAACTTGAATAACTGGGCCAAAGCTATTCCGATTTAAACTTGTGAGGTATCAGTGGAAAGGTATTTCCCCAATCTTTTTATTTCTGTGCAAAAAATTTAAGCACTTCTTTACGACACTACAGCCAATTGCTAAGTAAAAGAAACCTATTTTCGCAATTAGGCGAACTCCAAACTGATTTTAGATTCATGGTTTATTCGGCAAGTTTGCTTAGAATTACACGTAGTATCCTCCTATGCTATACGCCTATAGTCAAAAAAATCTCCCATAAAAAATGACCCGCCCTAATGTCCATATGTACGTATGTATGTAGATTTATTAATAACAACACATTTATGCACATGAATTTGTTATTCAACTGCTTTAAACTGGCTATTTTTAGTATGACAATCAAATTAAGCTTTAAAAGAATACTTTATCATAATGCAATAATCAAGAGCCTCCACAATACAGGCAATTTAACTAGTGGAAAGCGAATACGAGGCAGTTCCAAATGCAATTTGCATAGATTTTGATTAAAAAAAAACGCATATGAATGTACACTATCTATAACGAAAACATGAATTTTGTAATATATCAGGTTGCTATGTACATATGTACAGTGGTCTACAAAATAATAGGAGTGCGACATTTTCATAAGTTTTGGCTATTTGCCCTTTGTTTATTTTATATTTATTATTTTTTCATAAAAGTCTAGCTGGTTGTGCAACAAACACAATATAAAATTATATTTCAAAATTTGTACAAAATTATAAAAATTCTGCAAAATTTCGCCAGAATTTCAAACTTTTTAATCAGTCTTTAGAAAAAAATTTGTAGCCCTTTTAATTCTAGTCTAATGAAGTGCAAGTTTCAAAAGCTGCTAAAAAATCCCTTATTTATTTGGCTTTTTTTTTGCTGGCAGTGTCCTCTATATAAAAGAAAATTGTCGAACACACTTTGTGTGGAAAAAAACGTGAAACACCTTCAACCAAAAAAATTCTCAAAATTTTGCAGAATTTTATAATTTTTGTCCAAAGTTTTAAATGTAAATGTATACATATGGTGTTTGTTGTAAAACCAGCTAGATTTTTATACAAAAATATTAAACATAAAATAAACAAAGGACAAATAGCCAAAACAGATCAAAATATCGCACTCCTATTATTTTGTAGACAACTGTACATATGTATGTATTCTTGAAGGCATTTTATAAACATTTATTTGCTTGCATTATCATACATAAATACACATATATAAAGTTTATATTATGACTATGCATACATACACCAGTGCATATAAATGTATGTAGGTGGATACACCCTTTAAACAAATTTCTGTCTTCAGAATGTAAGAATGCATCTAAAATGAGTCTTTCTTTTATCATAAATATGAATCTGAGATCAGTCAACAAGACTGCCTTATTTCGGTCTTTCGGTCGGTAAGTAACCATTTTTTACTCAATCGTTGATCAAAAGTAACAAAGTTCACGTAGAAGTAAAAGTTTATTTACATATAATTAAATTATAACAAAATATTTGCTTTCACGAC
>NW_016204036.1:0-2274 GCF_001687245.7 Rhagoletis zephyria
TCGTGCCCATCCATGTTGAACTTTTTCTGATTCGAGAAAACAACATATTTCCACTTGCACTGCAGCTGATAAGACTTTATTGGCATCCTTTCATATTTTTCCGTACTGTTTAAAAACTGCATATTTCATTTTGGCTTGGTGAAATAACACAAGCGGCAATAATGCAAAATTTGCTTTATTTCACTTTTAATGGAAATTAAATTCACTAATAACAGTTTAATATTCGATTCAACTACGGATATTACGGTATTAAACCACTTAGCTACCGATTTCAATATTCGCGTTGTCCACTAACATAAGGAGTGTTCGCTAAGCAACTGCCAGTAAGAATTAGCCAGTAACAAAATTCAGAGAATAAGGTATCTTACTCTCCCAAATAGAGAAACTTACTGAGTTTTGCGCAAACAGGAATTATCAAACATTTGCAAGCTTCACTGCCAGCTGGCGTCCACGGTTGCATTTCGAGCATAATAAATTTTTAAAATTAATTCAGGTGGAAACCAAAACCGGACCTATACGTATATTTCTTCTTATTTTGACTTTCTTCAACATACGCTTCAATTTCTTTGTGGAAGTCACTGTCGGATTTCCTATATCGACAGTGGTGCCGACTGCGTTCCGATTACGAATACAGCTTTTTCAGCCGAGTACCCTTCAAATGTTTGGAATTAATTATATTAATTGAATAAACGAATATTTACATACTTCTTTCATTAGTAAATCGTAACAAGATTGTTCATTTTTAAATTTAACGAACTCGTTGATTCAAATTAATGTTGACAAAATGCAACCGTGTGCCACAATCCTGCTTGCAAATTCTTACTGGCAAAAATTTTCCCAGCACGAATTTGCAACTTCCCCTCCAAATGAAATGTCAAAATTGTGCTCTCTCCTTGGAAGTTTTACTGGGTTTTTGGCTAAACGAACACGATTTGGTAACAATTGGTACCAACTTGTACAAATTTTTTGCATAGCGAACACTCCTATACTTATATCTTAAGCTAGCTATAAGCAGTTAAACTATTGTTAAATTAACTTTTTTTTTGTGTAATGAAATTAAAATTTGTATAGAAAAATTCCCTTCGATCCCTGATCCGGGCAACATCTAAATTAGAAATTGCTTTTCTAACAGCGGCCGCCCATCGGCAGGTATAGAAAACCTCTTAGGGCCGGTTTCTCTATCTCCGGTTAACACTAATCCCCCGGTAAACATCGTTACCGACCTTATCGACTCCCTGTTATATGCATGGAGTTAGAACGTCGATAACAATGTTTAACCGGGGAGATAGTGTTAACCAGAGATGGAGAAACCGGCCCTTAGTGTATTTCTCCTATTAAAAAACTTCTCATAAAATCCATTTGCCCTTCGGTACTCTCTATGACGATATGTCGTAATGATGTCGCACCATGCGTTATCTCATTGTTGAGAACCACATTTAACTGAACCGATTTGAAACGAATAGGAACGGAGCGACGATAAAAACGACAATCCTAACGGGAATAGGCCGGAATAGCAGATTTGTAATAGTATTCTGATCTGATCCTTTGTGTAAGTATGTATGTATGTATATTATTTGAGTGTTATTTTTCGTTCACAGAGGGCACATGGAAATTCCCATATGCATGTTTAGGAGCGTATTCGATTGATGTGATTGACGGCAATTTAAATTTTCCAACATCGATTCTTTATATGAATTAATTTTCGTGACTTTGGGTTTTTGTAAGTATTTACATCTACATACATGTATGTGTATGTGTATGTATGTACAAACATTTTTATGCCCGAGCGCATTTGTGCACAAGGATATAATAACTTTGTTCACATAGATATAGGCATATACTTATATACCAAAATGCTCGGAATGAAGAGAGAAGTCGGTGCAGCTATATCTGTCTGCCCGCCCGTGTGCCCGCGTTAACGATAACCCGAGCATAAATTAAGATTTAAGCAATTCTCAGAAATTTCGATTTTTTTTTGTGAATTTTTTTATTATTTTTAAATCGCGAGCACATGTCTGAAATTTTTAGTATACGTTTCTTCAGCTGCTAGAATACAAAATCCAACGTGGCGCAACGTTTTAAAGCAATCCGCCATATGTTTTAAATGTTTTTTACGCGTTTTTTTTTTTTGAAGTGCAAAAATTATCAAAATTCTGCAAAGTTTGACCAAAATTTCTAACTTATTTGGTATTTCATTTTGTAGCCCATCAAATTTTAGTAAAGCGAAATTCAAATTTTAAGTTTCTTTCTTAAGTATTCTAAGGACTTTTTAGT
>NW_016204038.1:0-2274 GCF_001687245.7 Rhagoletis zephyria
TATTTCTGGAAATTACCGTTATATGGGAAGTGAGCGTGGTTACAGTCCGTTTTCGCCCATTTCCAATACCAACCTACCTTGGATTAATGGAAACCACATACCAAATTTCGTTGAGATATCTCAATTTTTGCTTGAGTTATAGTGTACACGGACGGACGGACAGACAGACATGGCTTAATCGACTTCTCTATTCATTCTGAGCATTTATGTTTACATTTGACTATATCTATCTCGATTCGTTTCGGCTGTTACAAACAATCGTTATATGAACAAAATTAATATACCCTTGTGCACAAGTGCGCTCGGGTGTAAAAAATATTTAAAAATTTTCAATGGAATCGTAATGATGAGATTTTTATACCTTTCATGAGCATGAAAANTCGGGTGTAAAAAATATTTAAAAATTTTCAATGGAATCGTAATGATGAGATTTTTATACCTTTCATGAGCATGAAAAGGTATAATAACTTTGGTCCGATGTTTGTAAGTACCAGAGTAAGAAGAGATAGACCCATTAAAATGTATACTTAAATGATCATAACGTCGAGCTGAGTGGATTTAGCCATGTCCGTCTGTCCGTCTGTCTGTCTGTCTGTCCGTCTGTTTGTATGCAGTCTAGTCTCTCAGTTTTCGATATATCCGGATGAAATTTGACAGGTGAGTGCATTTTTATAATGTATTAATCATTTGTCGGAACCGGAAGAATCGGACCACTATAACATATAGCTCCCATACAGCTGATTGTTCAGATATGAGATTTTTCATTAAGATTTTTTTTATAACTCCTCCATTTAAGCAGCTAGGGACATGAAATTTGGCACTGTTGTCACTGATTGTCAAAAGAACACTTTGAGTAAAAATGGGGAAGATCGGGCCGCTAAAAGCTATAGCCTCCATACAACTGAATATTCAGATTCGAGATTCTTTGTTATAACTTCTCCATATATGCAGCTGGAAACATGAAATTTCGCAATATTTTCACTAATTACCAACAGGAAGTGTACAGTAAAATTAACAAAGACCGAGTCACTGTATTCTGTTTATATCCTCCATACAACTGATTATTCAGATATGGGGTTTTACTGTAAAACTCCTTCATTAGGACTGATAAAACAGATCAATTTCGTAAGCTATTCTATAAAAAATAATACAAAGTCTACTGAGAAAAACGTCATAATCTATGCTGTATAAGCTTTATCTCTTATACCTCCGATTGTTCAGATACCAGTTATTACGATATGTCTCCTTTATATAGGAGTCTAAACCCATTACCATTGTGTTACCGGTTTACATACCGATCACACAGCAGTGAAAATCATTTAGGTTGGTGCTATACATATAAGGTATATGTTCCATACCTCTGATTGTTTAGATATGGGTTTTCATATATATATCTCCTCTATTTAGGTATTCTGTAAATATATTCATTTTTTCAAATGAAATTCAAATTCAATCTTGATGCTGTTTTTTTTGCATTTGCTTGTACTTAACTATTTCATTTGGTGTGAGCTTTAAAATTTTGAGCGAGCATTTGATAAATAAGTATGTACTTTCATTGAATCATGCCCAAGTAAGTTCCTCAGATAATTTCGCAAATTCCAATTAATAAAAGTACATATGTACATTAGACTGCATCACCAAAAAAATTGCGGTTTTTCCGCCGGGATTACAAAATCTATTATATTTTAAGACGTCCACCACAATATTAAGGAAAAATATTAAGATTTACGCGAGCTGGACCGATTTGATAATACCTCCGAATATGGAGTTTTTGTATGAACAAAAATAGTTTCTTAAAGAACTTTTTGAAAAAAATACCCTCAGATGACAAAACACTTTAAGCTTGAAAAATCAGCATACAATTATTTTAAAATCTTTTCAACGGAATCCTAATAATGAGATTCTTCATGCTGTTTTTTAACGTTTTTATAAAATTGATTTACGAAAAACTTGAATAACTGAGCCAAAACTGTTATGTATATAGACATATGGGGTCTTGGTGGAAAGGTATTTTCACCCTCGTTTTATTTCTGTGCAAAAAAAAGTCATTCATGTCCCATTTATATTTTTTTTTCAAATACCAACACATCTTAATTTAACTTGGAATGACGATCCTTCACCTTACTTTTCTCATTTATCCTTTGAATGAGTTTATTAGGAAAGAAATAAAAAGGGTGAGAAAATACCTTTCCAATGATACCTTACACGTCTAAATCGGAAACATTTAGGTTCTGTTATACAAGTTTTTCTTATACCAATCTTTGAAAAAAGTTA
>NW_016204039.1:0-2274 GCF_001687245.7 Rhagoletis zephyria
TGAACAAAATTAATTTACCCTTGTGCACAAGTGCGCTCGGGTATAAAAACAAGGTTCTTCTTATTTTTGATATACTGCAGTTCTGGAGGAGGGAAATGGAAAATTCCAAAAAGTCGATTTTCTTGCATATTTTTTGGACCACCCTAATGGATATGTATACTAACGTATATGAGACTAAATGCCACCGTTCACAAAACGATGGCAGATAGCTTTCTCTGCTGCTAGATGCGTAAATAAAGTATATACGTTGAACCTTCGCGAAAACGTTATGCCGACACGTTATGCCGTTATAACTGACACTCTCACGAAATATATCCTACAACTACTGGACCTGACGTGCAAGAGATAGGTAGGAAAGAAATGACTATCAATATAAAGTGGTACTGGCGGAATCGGAACGTTGAAACGTTGTGGGATAGGAAACCTGGAAATCTTTGACGGAGTGTTTTAGTAAGCATTACAAATTTGATTCTCAAGATTAAAGGTCTTATAAAGAAATGAGAAGAGATTTCCCCTTACCAAAGAAGGGCATAAATGGAAGAATGCACTGACACAAACTATAGACTTGAAGCGCTTCAGAGGATCTTATAACCACTAACTCTTTAAGAAATGTAAGATATTGTGGGAGTCGTGGGAGTTTTGGCAATGCACGTTGAAATATCACTTGAATAACCCGGTATTTAATTGTGTGAAAGCTGGAAATACTTAGTGGAAACTTGAAAATTTTACATCTCTCACTTGTCAGTAAATCCACTTGACCTAACCGGATCTCCATCAGCGAATTGCATACAAATAAATTTAAGCATATCGCATAACAAAATCACCCATATGGCCACAAAAATCAGAATCAACCTAACCAAAGCCCTCGAAAGTCAATTTGAAATGCAAAAGATTTTAGTTGAAAACGTTTGCTTTATTTGGCCGTTCGATTAGTTGGTCGCTTTCGCTGCGGCATTGACTGATAAATTGCGGCAAGTGTAATGCAATTAGAAATGCTTTAATTGAAATACTTAAGAAAAATAAACTCAGAATCGCAATTAAATTATGTAGTTCGCTTCTATGTTCATTAGANGTTGGCTGCTTGGCAAGTTGTGATTGTAATTTACCAAATTAATTTCTATACAATAATGTTTTAAGCGGGCGGAAAAGGAGTAAGTGTGTGAGAATCGAGTAGATAATGGATGAGTTAAGAGTTGATAGCGAAATCGTTTTTCCCCTATTTGCTAGTTAAACAAAGAAATGAAATCATGTGGCGCAATTAAAAAGTGAATCGTTAATAAAAACGGGTATGTACATACAAATATATGTACATGGGGCGCTGAAAAGCGAAATGTAATAGTGATAACCGAAGGAGTTCAATGTGATTTATTTGAAAATCTGTATGCGACAAATATTGAAGAGAAAATGTTTTTTTTTTTAATTTGTCAAAATTTTATTCAATTATGTCAGTGCCTATACCGAGTGAATTTTGAGGGAAACGAGCAAAAAATCGAAAAAGTTGATTACGTAGAGGTAGCATTCGGTTACTTCCAAATCAGACTGATTTGGGGATTTGGCCAAACTGCTTGACTGGTGAATTGTCCAACTAAGGCACCACTTAAATCATCTTTTCTAATAAGGAGTGTAACAGTGTTGTTATGACCTACTTCTGGACAGACAGGTTTATAGTCGAGGCAGCAAACGCAGGAGAAAATCACTTGTATGCCAAGTTGAAAAGTTTCTCTTCGTTGAAGTCGAGCTGTCTAACAGCCAACTGTTTATTCTGGTTCTGTCCAAGAGGTACACAGGTTTATTACTGTTCAATATTATATAAAAAAAAATTCCAGCTATAATATGCAATTCGATGTTGTTCCGATGTGCATAGTTATAACAACAAATATTTAAATGATTTCAATGAATTTAATTGTAAAAACGTTGAATAGGTACTGAAAATTAATTAATTAAATTTTTTTTAACCTAAACTAATAGAGATAGTGCTTAAAATTTATTTATTTTTTTTTAATAGCTATTGGAAATTTTCAATGCTTTTTAAGGATAAAGGACATCCTCAATAAACTTTCGTTCTCATTTAGTACCCATATTTTTATTCTACAGTAGTCTTAATTAACAAAAAAAATTTCAATTACTTAATCATATACCTGAAATTTAAAAGTCTTTTAAAAAATTCTGAAGTCAGATAGAAAACCATGAACCTATTTATATTATATTTAGTCCTTAGTTTTACGAGAATATTGATTTTTGACTGTCGCTCCGTGTAATATATTTGTTTGACAT
>NW_016204041.1:0-2274 GCF_001687245.7 Rhagoletis zephyria
TCGATGTTCTGATGGACACCAGTCGGTCTCTTGATTTGAGTTTAATACAGTGGTGGAAGTTCGGATAAGGCCACCCTATTTTTTCAAGCTCACGAGAGAACGAAATCTTATCAGCTCTATCTGATACTATGGGATGATTCGCCAATTCATAACCATCACCTCAGAAAAGTTTGAGCAACCTGTGGCGATTCCTCTGGTTTCTATAAGAAAAAGTTAGATTTTGGGATGGAAGTTGGGATAAGGCCTCCGCATCAAACCAGTTCGGTAGGCAAAGTTATTCGATCAACGGAAACAACGAAGTGTCGCATTCAGAGCGGAGACACATCCGAGACATTTGATGAAGCATTTGAGCGATCCCTGTGCTTCTCAACATCATGGGCCGAAAGTGCACGCTCAGCGATACCGAAAAAGCCTCCATCTTGGCCTACCGTGACAGCGGTTTGTCAATGAACAAAATCGCGATCAAACTCAAACGTTCGAGATGTGTGGTGCAGAATTTCTTGAAAAACTCGACGAACTACGGCAAGAATTTCTCTAAAAATGGGAATCCCAAACTGGCAGAGCGTGACAAAAGGAAGCTTCTACGCGAGACTTCAAAGTCTGGGTCGAGTTCCTCGAAAGTGAAAACTGAGCTCGATCTGCCGGTATGTGCCAGACAAATCAGAAGTATCCTCGCGGCCGCTGAACATCTGAAATGGCGGAAAATGGCACCCACGCCTCACTTGAAAAAGCGTCATATTATAAATCGGATAAACTACGCGACTAGCGCCCTTGAGCTGGGTTCAAGGTGGCAAACTGTCATATTCTCGGATGAAAAGAAGTTTAATCTCGATGGACCTGGCGGCTTCCACTATTATTGGCGAGATCTGCGCAAAGAAAAGCGCAACATTCTGAGTCGGAACTTCGGTGGAGGTTCGGTGATGGTTTGGGCTGCGATTTCCGCCAGAGGTAAATCTGAAATCGCGTTCCTAGCAGGAAGACAGACCTCTGAAGCATACGGGCGCACCTTAGAAAANCTCAAGGTGGCAAACTGTCATATTCTCGGATGAAAAGAAGTTTAATCTCGATGGACCTGACGGCTTCCACTATTATTGGCGAGATCTGCGCAAAGAAAAGCGCAACATTCTGAGTCGGAACTTCGGTGGAGGTTCGGTGATGGTTTGGGCTGCGATTTCCGCCAGAGGTAAATCTGAAATCGCGTTCCTAGCAGGAAGACAGACCTCTGAAGCATACGGGCGCACCTTAGAAAACTTTCTACTGCCATTTGCAAGCGAGTTTCATGGTCCGGATTTTATATTCATGCAAGATAATGCCCCAATACATTGTTCTACCTTCATGAAAAGATGGTTCGAGCAGCATTCCATGAGATTACTGGACCATCCCCCACTGAGCCCTGACCTGAATCCTATCGAGAACTGTTGGGGCATGCTCTCACGTTTAGTTTATGCGGGTGGGAAGCAATATAAAACGATTCAAGAGCTCAAGGCATCCATAAACGAGAACTGGGACAAAGTTCATCNCTATATTCATGCAAGATAATGCCCCAATACATTGTTCTACCTTCATGAAAAGATGGTTCGAGCAGCATTCCATGAGATTACTGAACCATCCCCCACTGAGCCCTGACCTGAATCCTATCGAGAACTGTTGGGGCATGCTCTCACGTTTAGTTTATGCGGGTGGGAAGCAATATAAAACGATTCAAGAGCTCAAGGCATCCATAAACGAGAACTGGGACAAAGTTCATCACTCCTACATTCAAAAACTTGTTGACTCGATGCCGTTGCGTATGAGAGACGTTCTTTTGAATAAAGGAGGAATGACGAAATACTAACAAAGTGATNTATGCGGGTGGGAAGCAATATAAAACGATTCAAGAGCTCAAGGCATCCATAAACGAGAACTGGGACAAAGTTCATCACTCCTACATTCAAAAACTTGTTGACTCGATGCCGTTGCGTATGAGAGACGTTCTTTTGAATAAAGGAGGAATGACGAAATACTAACAAAGTGATTTGAAGTTCTCCTTGCGGAAATCAAGTGGATAAAATGAGGTGGCCTTATCCCAACTTCCACCCCAAAATCTAACTTTTTCTCGTAAAATCAAGAAGAGTCGAGGCTGGTTGCCCAAACTTTCCGAAGAGGATGGTTATGAATTGGCGAATCATCCCATAGTATCGGATGAGAATTGTGCGACTTCGTTTTCTCATGAGTTTGAAAAACTAGGGCGGCCTTATCCGAACTTCCACCACTGTATGTATGTATGTATGTATG
>NW_016204042.1:0-2274 GCF_001687245.7 Rhagoletis zephyria
TTACTGTTACTTTTTACACTTTACAGCCTAAAAAAGTTTACCACTGATATGTACTTAACAAGCATTCGAAGATTTTATTTGCTAACTTGGAATTCGTTCTACCAAAATGAGCTACATGATAAAAATACAAGTTCAGCTGAATTTTCGTTATTCGAAGTATTAAAAAATGAGAAACCAGAAATCGACGAAAATGAATAAAAAAGTTTAAAAATTTCGTGAAATTATTTAATTTATTTATATTAAAATTCTTTTGTAAAATTTTGTATTACTTTTGAAAGTGGAGTGCATCTTTAACCATTAATTTTTTCACGATTTAATGATCGGATCTAAACCAAATTACGGGACGACCTTTAAGGCACTATCTTTCGGGTAAAAAAAATCGGTTCACGCAGTGCAAAGTTATGCGGTGGAATAAATAAAAGAAGTAAAAATACTCCGAAGAATTGGTAACCCTCCCTTTTTTTAAGCCGGTTGAAAATCTTTGTAAATTTTATGTAAATAAAATGCAATTTATGAAACTTTAAAAAATTTATTTTTTTTATTTCATTCTGTACATAAAACTTGCATAAATGTATTTTAAAGAGCGAATTTTCAGTATTTTCTGATGATATATATTTAGAAGTATAAATCCTTCCCCCAAAAATATATTCCTGCGTGCGCCTCTGGTACTTAGTATTTATTATTTGTAAAAAATATATTTTTACTTTCAAAATGTTTGTAATTTTAAACATTTCATGTTTATATTTATGTGTATATTTTAAACAACTCATGTTCAAAATCAAATCTTGAACATCTTGTGCGTATACTTGAACACATTCTGGTTGAAAAATAAACACTTTTCAGTAGTAGTTTTACATGCCCTTTTAGAGTGTATAATAAGTTTATGATGATATTGTTACTAGATGTTGTAACACGTATTAATTGATAATGTAGTATTTCCAAAAGAATGAAGAAAGCAACAATTTTTTACGAGGGTGGGGCGGCGCATTCGAACGCTGGGGCGCGGGCCTATAGCTTTATTTCACTTTCACCAAGAATTAAAGCCATATGGCCTTATTTCTTCATGTTAAGTGAAATAAAGCCATATGGCATTATTTCCTATGGCATAATTCATTTTAAAAGGCAAAGAAGGTCACGATCATAGATGAATTAGACCGCGCTTACAAAATTAATTTAGTGTTGGTCATCTTTTTTCACTCGCCAAATGAATTAAGACCGCCGATAACATGAAAAGGCAGCTTTGATTTGCGCCGTCCATCCATGAATGTGTAGAACTATCCTCTGGTAAAAAGTCTCCCAGTTATACAACAAACACCGCATAAATCAACATTTCAAATTTTGTACAAAATTATAAAAATTCAAAAAATGTTCACCAAAATTTCGAACTTGTTATGCAGTTTTATAGCCCATTTAAGTTAAGTATAACAAATTGCAAGTTTCAACTGGCTACAAAATCCCGTGGATTTTTAGCCATTTTTTTGTTGATGTTGCTAATAATTTTCTTCCATATGAATAAACAAAATTTCGGAACATATGGCACAGTTAGATCTAAAGTGAGCTAATGCAAAATACGGACCGGGAAATATAACTGCTTGTGGATCGTAAAGATTCAACGCAATTAATACAAAAGATGCAGTAATTTTTTAGTTAGTATATAACTACAACCACGAAGAAAAAAATGTTTCTATTCATTGGAGATAAGTCCTATACATTGNTATATTGATATGAACTTTGTATGGAAAGATGCACGACTCCGTCAACAAAAAAATGGACTAATACGCGCTTAGCTTAGCAATCTTTGTGCCGAGTTTGGTGAGGGTTGGTGAAGCAGCTACTGAAATACAGCAATTCATGATAAGTGGGCGGTGCCACACTCATTTTAAAAAAATTTCATAATTATCTTATTACGTATCGAAATTCTACCTCACATGCATATTAAAATGAATGACCAATGAATTTTGATTTACGGTTTTTTTTAGAAATTTAGGAAAATTGACTTTATTGAACTTTTTCAAGGCATCCTCATGGTTAAAAGAAAAGCAATAAATAATCGTCGATGCCTTTGCAAAACCCCACATCGACCAATCGACAATGTAGGCGGTTTTGCAACTGATCGATGGGCGGTATTGCAGAGGCATCGACGATACGCAACTTTTTATAAGTATACTTCTATTATATAAGTATAGTATATTACTTCTAGTATAGTACTTCTATTTAGTTAAATATTGGTAGAAGTTATAAACGTATACTATGATTAAATTTACGTGGTAAAGA
>NW_016204043.1:0-2274 GCF_001687245.7 Rhagoletis zephyria
TTCATCACGCCAGCTACGTAATTCTAACGAATTCCTGCATTCTCGTACATTCAGCAGGCGAATGGGCGTTGAGAATGATTGTACAAATAAAAATTCGTAGATATGTATTTTATTTATTTGCAAATATATATATATATATATATATGTATGTATGTAAGTGTGCTAGTGTTCATACATAAGTAAAATACAAATTGGCAAAAATACTTTGCAGTCAATTATAAATGCATGAACCTATGTATGCACGTACATATGCTGCGTGGATAGCCCCTTATTGCCAGCCAAGAGATATTAACAAGATAACTTTATTTTTATATTTATTTTAAATATTTTTGAGAATATATAGAGTTCTCATGCAAACGTTTAAATGTATGTACATTTGGGTGGTCAAAAAGTAGTAAAGTCGGAATTGTAATGCTCTCACTGCCTAGGATTGTTCTATATCGAAAAAAATTATACCCCTATATTTTAATTTTGAAATCAAAAAATATTTAGTGCCCGCTCAAAGCGCTGTATTTTTATGTGGAAAAAATAAATGTTTTCATAGAAAAATCAACATTTTTCGATCGGAAAACTCTGGCTCTCTTCAATTGTTTATTGTTTTTTGATTTCAAAATAAAAATATAAGGGTATACTTTTTTCCGGTATAGAATAATCCTAGGAGAAGAGAGCATAAAAATTCCGACTTAAATTTTTCACCTGCATTTTCGGACCACCCTAATGTACACACATATTTTTTCATATTTTCGTATTTAAAATCCACATCACTTGCATTTTTTTTTGCGAAACACCTTGAAATCTCATGTGGATTCAACCTCCTTCCCCACCACCCATCATTTAAGAGCCAATTTATTTGTAACGCACTGAGGCTCCTCGCAAGAGCGATTGGGTGTTGCTTAATTTGGAAAGTGTGTGAAATTAATTCATCTTGTGAGGCGGCTGCAAAATATTTCAAGGAATTCCTAATACTTTTCTATCTGAAACTTTTGTAAAAAAAGAGCTGTTTATTATTTTGTAATCGCGTAAACAGAATGTGTAGTTACTATTTATGTGTAATATGTTCATAGATTTAAATTTTCGGCAAGACAAATTTTTGTTAGATAAAATTGATATTGAGTAAAATACTAAAAAAAATAAAACACTACATGTTTGGTCATTACAAATTCTATATAAATTTTTAGTTGTTTAAAAACTGTACGTAAATTTTTAGTAGATAGTTTAAAAATATAGTATGCCCACTCTTTTGGTTATTAAAAAAAAGATAATTTTTTTTGAAAGCTCAAGTACCGAACACAAAACAATTAAAAAACAGCTCATAAATCCTTTGCCATTAAAACAAAAATTGTTTGATGTTTTGTTGAACGCTTTTTCATAATTTCTTGTAATTTTTAGAACGAAATATTATAATCAAAATGGCACAATGCCGAATCCAGTCTGTCTCCAAATCAAATTTGAGAAGGGATGACGGAGAATCGTTCATCCATTTAACACACTCCTACCCTGTCGCAGACCCTAACAATCAAAATTAGAACATAATTTTTTGGTAGTAGAAGAACTGAACGTAAACACAGGAAAAAGTTATATACTAATTTTTGTAATTTTCTTCGAGCATTTTCGGCCTACTCTAACAATAAAAATAAAGCAGTTTCGTATACTTTTCATTATCCATGTGTTTTCGGTGGAAAACTATTGGTAATGTAATGCCGGGTTTCCACTTGGCATTAAATGACAAAAATTTTAAGGTCAAAGCGTTAAGAAAAATTGCCACTAAAATCGTTTCCACAAGGCATTTTTTTTAAATGGCACACATTTTTCGTAATTTCAGTGCCTAGTGGAAATTCAGCATACGAGTCTTTTTTACTAACTGAATTTTCAAGTAAAATTATTTTTTATTTATATTAAAAATTAGGGTTGTTATAAAGAGATCTGTCATTATTTGCCACACAGAACTCTCGAAAGGCAACAAAGATTTGAAAAGTAATTAAGATCGGCCATAGTTCCAAACGCTTATGTACATGAAAAACTTATTCTTCGAGATAAATAAATGACAAAATCCATTAAATAGACGACGCTAAATCGAATGGTACAATGATCAGTCCCTATTTTCTCCCAGTATCTAGGCTTAATTTTATTCCCCTTTGATATTTACGAAAACGTGTTAGATCACCTGCAAGATAGGTCTGGAGTGCGCCATATCGTACAATAAAAAATTTGCCAGCTATTTTTAATATCTAGAACACCTTCTTAGCATTTATGTATCGCTTCGTTCACTCACCT
>NW_016204044.1:0-2274 GCF_001687245.7 Rhagoletis zephyria
GTTGCGAAGTCCTGAGCACGCCCTAAAGTGGCACCAGCCGAGACAAGAGGTGCACTTGACTGATGTCACGTTACGGTATATTCTCTACTGACAAACAGAGCAGATTTTCGGAGGGACTAGGAGTTGCCGGCGGCGGTGTGTGGGTGCTATTGTGTTTGTTTGTGTGTCTATTATTGTGCTGTGTTGGGGTGTGGGTGTGTTGATTGTCTGCTGCCCAGGCGGGTGGTGGTTGCCGTGGAGGCGGTCCGGTTCGCATAGCAGTTACGGAGGTGACTCCACCCGTCACAGGCATTGCACCTGACCGAGGTGGAGTTTGTATGCAGTCGTCTCTGGCATATGCAGCAAGTTTAGATTTCTGGCCCTGGGTTTGACTCTATACCAGCCCTGAGCAGAAGGGTACGGAGAAGATGTAGCCTGTTTTAGCAGAGTCAATTGTAATTAAAAATGCTTTATTTCAACAATTATAGCTTAACCTAACAATTTGAGGTGTGCACGCTATCTCGTACATTCGATATTGATTCTCCTGTCATCTTCTATTTCCCTGATTCATAACTTCCTGCCAAGGCGTTGCCAGATTGGTATTATCTCACATAAGCTGGAAGTACGTGACTACTTAAGGATACAACAGTTCTCCCTCACTTATAAGGAAGTTACATATTTCAACATCTAGCATAATTATGTAAATACTGTGGTGGTTTCCTTATCCTGCCCGATAATGGCCGAGTCGGTTGGCTTTGAGTTGACTCAACCTCTGCTTGTGGTTCCCCTGTAACTGGCTCCCCCTCTTGCGTAATTTTCGTAAACATTGCTGGAGTGACGGTGTCGTTGGATGGTGTATCCTTCACTTGCCTTGGTTCTCTTATTGGGGTATCGAGCACTTGTAACCCTATTTCTTGCTCTCGGCAGGATTGATTAGAATGAGATTCTTGACCTGGAGGTAATGTGCTGCTTCCAACGTCTGTAGCGCAAAGTTGATCGATATGCCGCTTGAATACGAATCCATCGTCAAGTTTCACGATGTAATGAAGATGCCCCAACTTTTTCAATATAACGCCAATTTTCCAGTGCGGTTTGTTTGCGGTGTAATACCTGGCTTGTACTCGGTCTCCCTCACTTAAGCATCTGACCGAACTACGTAATGTTGACGATTTTTGCAACTTCGTAGGTTTTATGGCATCTAGACGTGTTTTTAGTTGTCTGCCCAAATATTGTTCTGATGGAGTGTTTCCATTTCGCAGTGGCGTTGCAAGGTACTTGAATAAAATGTCTCTTACCTTTGTTGGCATAGGTAGCGGATCATCGGCCATAGCTTTCAAACGTCGTTTTAGTGTCTGGACATTCCTTTCAGCCAATCCATTTGTAGATGGATGACCCGGAGCTGTAAACTTCTGGAAAATTGCTGCTTCGTTGCAGAATGTTGTAAATTACTCGCTGGTGAAAATCTTGGCATTGTCGGATACCATAACGTCAGGATATCCATTCCTTGCAAATATGTTGCTTAGTATTTCAATCGTTCACGTAGATGTAGGGGCTAATTTACATACCCCCACTTCGGCCCACTATGATTTTGCGTCGATGACAACTAAAAAATTATGTCCTTGAAATGGGCCAGCGTAATCAATGTGTATGCACTGCCAATTGTGGCTTGGTTCTTCCCAATGGTGAAGAGTTACCTTTACAGGACTATGCCTTGTTGACGCACAAACAGCACAGGCACGCACGTATTCTTCGATATCTTTATCGATTGAAGGCCAATAAACATATCGGCGCGCTAACTGTTTCATTTTCGTTGTACCAATATGTGTGTAATGCAATTCTTCTAGAACCCTTGCAACGATGCTGGAATAACGACCCTCGGACCTTTAAATAAGATGTCCGAATCAATAATGTACTCTGTATCGACCTTCCTCGAACCACGCATTTCGGATATAATTTTTGAAAAGGTTGCATCTTTTCCTGTCTCTGAGCGAATTGTGTTGAAGTTCAATTTTGTCGAGTTTATTTGATTTATAGTTGCAAAACAATTAAGATGGACTTCTTCATCTACGAAATTCCGTTTGCAATTGTCTGTATTTAATGGTGCTCTCGAAAGGCAATCGACGTTGACATTTTCTTCGCTTTTCTTAGTGATAACTTTATAATCATACCCCGTTAGAAACGCGGCATAACGCTGAAGACGCGCAGAAGTCATTTGTGGTAATTTTGATGAAAAATTCTGGACAATGGCTGATTACACTGGACCACAAATTTCAACTTTTTCTCTTTACCAGAAAC
>NW_016204046.1:0-183 GCF_001687245.7 Rhagoletis zephyria
ATAAATACATTGTTAATCATAAAAAAAATTTATGATTCGAAAAATAATTCTGAAATATTGTAAATTTTTTTTTGGTTTTTTAAAGTTTAGGGTTTATTTACTTACAGTAACGAACAAAAGTATTGGCACAGTAAATTTTTCGCAATATAGGCAAAGTATTTTTTAGAAAAATTCCAAGTATGC
>NW_016204046.1:193-1974 GCF_001687245.7 Rhagoletis zephyria
TTTTTAAAGTTAAGGGTTTATTTACTTACAGTAACGAACAAAAGTATTGGCACAGTAAATTTTTCGCAATATAGGCAAAGTATTTTTTAGAAAAATTCCAAGTATGCAGTTTAATAATACATTTAATTTTAGTTTATCAAAGTGCAGGTTTGAAGTTGCTTGAAAATCTGAATATAAAATTGCAAATTAGTATGCTGTTTTATTTAATTTTCCTGAGTTTTTCACAAAGCTTACACATTTGATTTTTATGTGTTTTAGTGTAGTATGAATAATGTGACCAACTATTTCATAGCACAAAGAAGT
Organism: Rhagoletis zephyria; assembly: GCF_001687245.7. Classification (NCBI taxonomy): domain Eukaryota; kingdom Metazoa; phylum Arthropoda; class Insecta; order Diptera; family Tephritidae; genus Rhagoletis; species Rhagoletis zephyria. Next base: position 497 of record NW_016204046.1, read on the forward strand.
ACAGGTTAGGTAAGTTAACGCCGCGAGTCGATTATGAAATTTCGAATGCGGCTAATTTCGATCCCTGAGAGCTCAGTGTTTGTTGAAAAGTGCGAGGATCAGTTGAAATTTCAAGTCTCAACGCATGAATACCAATCGCATAATGGCCTGTCAGAACCCCCATCACTAGCCCTTGAGAGGTAACATGTTTAAAAGTGCCCTATTAAAACATTTGCTGCAGCAGAGAAACATCTTTTCCTTTTTTATGTCACGAAAGGACCCGGTTCCCCTAAGCCCAATAGCAGATCGTGCTGCGACAATTCTGTCTGCAATATCCGCAGGCGCCGTGTTCAACATATGTATGTTAAGCGCCAGTGTAGGTGTGGTTCCTAATGCTCCGCTAATTCCTATTTTACAAGTGTAGCCTTCTCTAGTAAGTTCCACCAGAGAAGGGCTCCCTGAAACAATATAGGCTTAAATCTGGTTTCCTAGAGCTAATGAATTAATTTGGGCGAGAGACCCCTACAGAAGTACAAGGCAACCGACACCTTTCTTACCTTACCTCAATATTAGGCTTCCACGACAGCCGCCGTTGATCGCCCACCTAGTTACCTGGTTCAGGTACCCTGAGCCAGAACAAAAATGGTGTCTAGAAATCGTCCCTTAACCAAAATTTCCACATCATATTCATAGGCGATCACCCGACAGCCCACTCTATCCAGTTTCTCTAGAAGGTATTTTACAACCGCAATCCAGAGCAGGGGAGAGAGAACACCACCTTGTGGAGTGCTCCAAATGACTCTGCATTGAGTGCAGGCGCGTCCCCACTCCGCCGCGACAGTTCTATTCGCGGTAGTGAGCTGTAGATAAGCCTTATTAGGTTGGTTTCGACCCCCTGATTATGAATATTTATATCGACTGTTGCCTCTGGTGTGACATTGTTGAAGGCCCCCTCGATATCGAAGAAGGCCCCTACTGCATAATCTTTATGCGTGAAAAGTTCCTATGACCACTTTACCAATGTATGCAGGGCGATATTCACCAACCTCTTCTTGCAATAAGCATACTGACCTCTTGAAAGACAGTCACAAGCAATCGCGTTTCTTATGCAGAGGTCTATTAGTCTCTCTAGAGTTTTTAGCAAAAACAAAGAGGGACTGATTGACCTAAAATACTTAGGGGAAACATGTGCGCCTTTTCCGCCCTTCGGGCTGAACTCCAAGCCTTCGGGATGTACCCGGTCCTCACGCAGTTCGCATAAATGGGATCCAACCAATCGCACGACACCTTCAGAGTCCTTCGCTGCTGTGCAGGTATGATGCCATCGGTCCGCGGCGACTTTAATGGTTTCAACGAAATTATCGCCCAGACCATGTGACGATCGTCCAGAAGATCGGAGAATTACAGGACCTGGGGGAAGATTCTGAAACCAGTTAGCGACAATTTTCGAATCACTATCGCACTTTTAGACGCAAAAACATTTATATCATGCGTCAAAA